>NC_136263.1:185625684-185703184 GCF_964187855.1 Myxine glutinosa | reverse complement strand
AAATGCAAATTTCGCATGTGGAAAAATTAAGTACACCCCTACATTTATCACTACTTCAAATACCTAAAATTAGAATCAGGTGCACCAGCTCAGGTGCAAATGATTAGAACATCATTAGAGAGGATCTTGGAGGAACCTGTCTTATTTAAACCTCAGATATTTAGTTTGGTTTGTTCTTTGTTGTTGAAGTGTGCGGAGTCACCATGCCTAGATCAAAAGAGCTCTCTGAGGCCTTCAGAAAGAAGGTTATAGATGCCTACGAGTCTGGGAAGGGATTTAAAAAGATCTCCAAACAATTTGAAATCAATCATTCGACTGTCCGGAAGATCATCTACAAGTGGAGAAGATTCCAAACAACTGCCAACTTGTTCAGGCCAGGCCGCCACAGCAAGTTCAGCCCGAGAGCAGACCGCAAGATGATGAAAGAAGTCTCTAAGAACCCCAGAATGTCATCACGGGACCTACAGGTAGCTCTTGCCACTGTTGATGTCAAAGTGCACGAGTCTACCATTAGAAAGAGGCTGCACAAATTTGAACTACATGGGAGGTGTGCCAGGAGGAAACCTTTGCTGTCCAGAAAGTACATCAGGGCAAGAAAAAAGTTTGCCAATGAACACTGAGGCAAAGACAAGCACTTCTGGGAACAATGTGCTCTGGACAGATGAGTCAAAGGTAGAGCTATTTGACCACAGTACCAGAAGACATGTTTGGCGAAAACCAAAGACAGCATTTGACCACAAGAACCTGACACCAACTGTAAAGCATGGTGGTGGAAATATTATGGTTTGGGGCAGCTTTGCTGCATCAGGGCCTGGGCAGCTCACCATCATATAATTAACTATGAATTCTTCATTGTACCAGAGGATGCTTGAGGATAATGTGAGGCCATCTGTCGGAAAGTTGAAGCTGAACCGGAGGTGGACCTTGCAACATGACAATGACCCTAAACATACCAGTAAATCCACCAAGGAATGGCTGAAAAGAAAGAAATGGAGGGTCCTGGAATGGCCAAGTCAAAGCCCAGATCTAAATCCCATCGAGATGTTGTGGAGGGATTTGAAACGAGCTGTGCATGCAAGAAACCCCTCAAACATCGCACAGCTGAATGAATTCTGCATGGAGGAGTGGGTAAAAATTTCTCCCAGTCGTTGTCAGAGACTGGTGGACAGTCATAAGAAACGCCTACTTGAGGTTGTTTCTGCCAAAGGGGGCAATACCACCTATTCGAGCCAAGGGTGTGCTTACTTTTTCCACATGCGAAATTTGCATTTATGTTTATTTAAATTATACAATGGACTACAAAATGTAAATGTTTCATGATATTTGTTATATTATATCACCTTTATCTTTCAATATTGTTGAAATGAAGATCAAATAGCTGTATGTTGAAATATGTTGAAAAAGTCAAAACTTTACATGGTGTGTCCTTACTTTTTCATGTGACTGTATATATATGTATATGTAAAGCCTAGATTTGTGAAGTGCCGCAGAGACTGTTGTCCTTCCGACAGGTTCTCCCATCTCAGCCAAGGATCTCTGTCGTTCTGTCAGAGTTGTCATTGGGTTCCTGGTCACCTCCCTGACCAAGGTTATTCTGCCCGATTGCTCAGTTTGGTCAGACGGCCAGCTCTAGGAAGAGTCTGGGTAGTTCCATATTCTTTCCATTTCCTAATGATGGAGCTCACTGTGCTCTTGGGAACTTTCAACACTCTAGAAATTGTTTTATACCCTTTCCCAGATCTATGCCTCCTCAGAATTCTATCTCGTTCTATGGACAGTTCCTTGGACTTCATGGTGGAGTTTCTGCTCTGACATGCACTGTCTGTCAACGGTGGAACCTTGTATGGAAAGGTGTATTTCTTTCTAAATCATATACAATCATTTGAATTGGCCACAGGTAGACTCCAATCAAGTTGTAGAGACATCTCAATGATGAGCAAAAGAAATTGGATTCACATGAGCTCAATTTTGAGTGTCCTATCATCGAGGTTGAATACTTATTGACTCAAGACATTTCAGCTTTTCGTTTTTGATTATTTTGTAACGATTTAAAAAAAAAAATGCCGCTTTGATATTATGGGGTATGATGTGTAGATTAGTGCCAAAACATCTCAATTTAATCCATTTTAAATTCAGGTTGTAACACAACAAAATGTGAAAAATTCAAGGGGTGTGAATACTTTCTGAAGGCACTGTACCCTCATGCTGGTGAAGCGTGTATAAAAATATTTCTTTCATGCTTCTTATATCGAGTCATCATTAAAATGACAAGCGTTACGCCTCGGTCCCCCGTCGGTGAAGTGATGTGAGTTGACAAAGTGGAAGACGCAAGGCGGCCATCTTGGATTTTGATGTGGCGACCCAATTTTCAATAGCGTTCTTCCTCATGCATAGATACACCCACACACCAGATTAGAAGGTAGTAGTTCGTTTATTTTTCAAGATATTTGGCTCACAAGGTTCAGACACATATATGGTGGTGGCCATCTTGGATTTTGACCTGGCGACCCAATTTTCAATAGCGTTCTTCCTTTTGCCTAGATACACCCACACACCAGATTAGAAGTTGGTACTTCGCTTATTTTTCAAGATATTCCACTCACAAGGTTCAGACATACATGGCGTCAGACATACGTGGCGGCGACCATCTTGGATTTTGACGTGGGTTGCACCCACACACCAAATTAGAATTCGGTCCTTCGCTTACGCACGCACACACGGACGCACGCACGGACGCACGCACGCACACACGGACGGAGGGGAAAACCATAGTCCCCCTTTCCCTCCGCGGTGCGACGGAGGACAAAAATGGGTTTGCTGTGTCAAAATTATGGTTTGTGATTATGAGGGTGAGAGCCAAAATTGTGACATGTATTTTTGAATTTTTTTTATTTGTATAGAATTCAGTAAATTAGTAAATGTTCTTTTCCTGCATTGACTGGCAAAATTCTTGCTTATGCTATGGCCATTTATCTGTACAATATACAACTCACTTCCAGGTATCTATTCCTTCCTTTGCTTTTGTGATTGTTCTTTCTTCATCCACAAATTTAACACTGACTTCTTACATTTGAGGTGATGCCATATGCACAATGTTGTTTTTTAAATGTGACCAAGGCTTTGTTACTGCTTCTAGAATGGTACAACAGTTTGCTGTGGACTTTGAGAAGAGGATCGAAGGCTCCGGTGACCAAGTCGACACATATGAGCTGTCTGGTGGTGCACGTATCAACCGCATCTTCCATGAGCGCTTTCCTTTTGAGCTGGTTAAGGTGTGGTGATGCTCGTGCCATTATTTGGCTCACATTTTTGTGCTGATTATGAAAATTCCCTTTTCCCAGAGAACTGTCACTTTGCCATACATACAACCATTGGAATACTGCCCTGTGGAGTTTGTTACCAGTTCCTATTAGCCCCGTGCGTTCCCTCATTTTTGTACACCGCTCCTTTCCGATTCCATCTTCAACCGCTGCATGACGTCATCACCGGGTACTGAAGGGGGCCTGGCCATGACGCGTGCTGAAAGGGAGGCCTTGGTTTTCACTCCGTTTGTTTTCTTTCTTGTTTATTTGTTTGTCTAGGCGATATCTCGGCCATCCTTTGAGCTAGGAAGCTGAAATTTGGGCACAATAGTGCGCAAGTGTTTTGGCAAAAACGCTATTCTTAATTTTTTTGATGAATAAACTAATTGATTAATTACTTAAATATCGATTTATTAAGTACTTATTTATTTTCTTTCTCATCTTGGCAATATCGTTGGCACCTTCTGAGTTAACAAACAACAACAACAGGCATTTTAAGGCCATTTTCCCTCCTAGAGCGGGGGTTAGCCTTGCGGTCCCCATGACAATCTTCTCCATTTTGCCCTATTTTCTGCATCTCCCCTTGTTAACCCCCTTGCCCGCATTTCTTCTTCCACCATCTTTAGCCAAGTCTTTATCGGTCTTCCCCGTCCTCTACTTACTTCTACATTCATTTCCATCACTCTTCTCAACCAGTCGCTTTCATCCTTCCTCAACACATGACCAAACCATCTCAACCTGTTCCTCTTCACAGCATCCATCACAGGCTCTATTCCCATCATCTTTCACAATTCATCATTTGTCTTCCTCTCTCTCAACGATACTCCGCACATCCGTCGAACCATTCGCATTTCCACCCTTTCCAGCCTTCGTTGCTGCTCTACGTTCATTACCCATGTCTCGCTCCCATAAATCATAACACTTCTCACACATGCAGCATACACCTTTCCCTTCTAATCTATATGTACAGATTAGGAATCTTGAAGTTCAGTTTCCAGAGGTTGTCAGCTCAGGACAATTAATTCCCCTTCACGTCTTTTAACGGTGTCAAACCCCTCCGTGTCAGTACCCTCCCTCACACCTCCTACAATCCCACGTAATTCCAACCCCACCCTTGCTGTGTTCCCCTCTTCAACATCCCTTCACCTCACCCTATCCAAGCTTTCCCCTCATCCCAACCCCTCAAAGGTTCCACCTCATTCCACCCCATCAAAGCTTTTTTTACTCATTGCACCCCCTCAAAGCTTTGCCCTCATTCCACCCCTCAAAGCTTCCCCCTCATCCCAACACTTCAAAGCTACTGCCTCATCCCAACCCCTCAAAGTGATCACGATTTGAAACACGATGGAATAATATTTACCGATATGAACAGTGATGTGGCTTTTATTGAAATTCTAAAAATACTGTTTAGATTTTGATGGTTTGTGTGTGATATGATTCAACGGATGTTTATATGAATCGTTTAAAATTAAAAAAGCCTTCAATTTCTGATATTTTGCCTTTTCATTTGGGCTTCCCAATTGAAGCCCCGCCCAGAGGGTGGGTACCGTTGCCTGTTGTGTTAATTCTCTCTTCGCGGGCCAACATTTTGCCTTCTGCTACTTCCAGATGAGCATAACGTTTTAAAATGTTCCTCATCTGTCATATTTCAGTTGTGGATATCATTTTCTTCTGCCTACATCATTCAGTCATAGCCATTGTGCACTGCTAACATCTCTCAATAATCATTGATTAACCCAAAGGCTTTATTTCAGTGCCAACTTTGCTCTTCTATTGAGTTTGACTATTGGAAAAATAAAACAAGTATCATGTTACTCGTTAGGCCATTTCTGAACAATATTGAAGTGGAATTTACCGCTTGGATCTTGAAAGGCAATTTCTGATGTCTCTCTCCTGGGCAACACAGATGGAATTTGATGAAAAAGAGCTAAGGAAAGAGATAAGCTATGCCATCAAGAACATCCACGGTATCAGGTAAGCCATATGACTATGTAACCGATGCTTACACGTATGAGGGCGATTCAAAACGTTTTCAGAACGGGGTATTCAGTACTACCCAAGAGCTATAGTATTCATTTTTAATTTTTTGCGCATTATAAAGTTGCATGCTTCATAGATGCTGTTAGTTTCATTCATCTGACTTGTTTCAGAGTATAGTGCAGGAATTTGCTACAGTCATGCATATATGGATCTTGGGATCTTGGGATCCTAGGATCCTGGGTTCGAATCCCGGTTGATCACTGAATTAATGCCAGGGGTGGTTGACTCAGCCTGTCATCCTTCCGAAGTTGGCAAATTGAGTACCAGTTCACTGGTAATTGGGGCAGGAAGAGCATCCGGCCATAAAACATTGCTTCAAAAAGGGGACCACGGTGTCCGAAAAAGGCCAACCCCTGCTCTGCTGGGAAAAATGGCCTCTAAAGGTGGTCATGCATATATGGATCACTGAAGTGTCATCAACTTTTTTGCAAAGAAAGTTCCAGCTCCAAATAAATCTGCTAATGCATGGTGATGGTGCACCTTTATCTTTTACTGTAGCCAAATGTGCTGTTGATATTTGTCTGGTTGTGAGTTCCTTAATGATGACCCCAGGTCAAGACAACCGGCAGATGTGACTGATCCAAAAACTGTTGTCCAGTTCGAGTTATCCATCATGGAGGATTTCTGTGTTATGATTTCCCTGATAAGCACGTAACTTGAAATTTCTCAAGCCATTGTTTTCCCTCTCATCCATTTAATTTTTTTGTCACAATAAAGCAAGATGTCCTTCCTGAAACTTCAGCATTTATGATTGTGTGCAGCAGCTTCAAGTTGTTAACTACTTAAATTGTTCAGTTCAGTTACTTGTCTGGTAATTGCAGTGACATGTGTGGAACCGGTGATGAAACGTGGCTTTGCAGGTGAGATCCTGAAACCAGATTGAAATCTCGATGTAATGGAAGCACAATCGATTACCACCACCCAATACATTTTTGGCCTACCCTCAGCCCTCCCATTGCAAGGGAATCCTGCCGATTGACTATATGCCTCTCAAAACTACATTCACAGGGGAATATTACACAAACTTCACACAACAATTGCAGCAGGTTATCTTCGACAAATTCTGAGGGATATTGACCAAAGGTGTGCTTCTCCTGTGAACAATGCCCATGTTACACAGACAGCTATTCATGATTGTTTGAGCAACTCGATCATCCCTATACACCCCAACCTGTCTCCCAGTAGTTACCCTGCACTCACGAAGTGGAAAATAGGGTTAAGCATTCGGTTGGATACATGTGGTGTACGTTTGGCGTGCATGTTTGCATTTAAAGAATTTATTTTCTCAGCAACCGTTGTTCCAATGGACATGAAATTTTGACCATAGCAGCGCCTCCTCCTGTATAATTTTTCAATGACAATTATGACGTCGTAGGTCACGAGGTGCAGGTGCCATCTTGGAAAAATCGAAAAACGTTGCACCTCTATATCTCCGAAACCGTTCCATGAAAAAATTGAAACTTGGTGTGTCAAGTACTCCCCATGGGTAATAAGATATGTTAATGATGATGTCATTGATACCTTAATTGTGACATCATAAATTGACAAGTACAATGCTTGATCTGATCAGTATGAATTTTTTGTCTGAAATTGTTGGTCTGATTGCCGCTAAATTTTCACCACAGGAGTACCTCCGCCTGTATAATTTTTGTGATAATTATGACATCATGGGGCATGTGGTACGGGTGCCATCTTGGAAAAACTTCACACCTCTCTATCTCCGAAACCGCTCCATGGAAAAAATTGAAACGTGGCTCATTGTAAAGAACTTCGCATGGGGAATAAGTGTTGTTAATGATGACGTCATTGGTGCTTTAATTATGACGCCATAATTCGACAGGGACAACACTTGGTCTGATCAGTTTGAAGTTTCTTCAACGTGATCTACACAACAATTATATTAGAAGATATAAATTTATGATGTCATCGCTCACGTGGTCTGGCAGCCATATTGGATGAAAGAAAAGAAAAAAAACCTTCAAAAACAGAGTTGGCTCACACCAAGATGACTGCGCAGGGTAAGTATTCTATGAATACCATCTGGTTCACGTTTTTTGTTTTTTTTTGATATGTGAAGTCCCTCTTGCATGGCCGGCCGCCAATTTGCTGATTATGAGGAACTGATCATAGGAGAAATTTAAAAATTCGGATTTAACTGGTGTGGAAAGTTTGAGGACCAAATGAAGTAAGTGCATTGATGGATGCCGCATTAAATAATATGTGGTTGGCATATCTTCGAGATTTAGACTACTGTGAGTATGTCTGTCCTTCCTATAACTTGAATTCCCCTCATATTCTCAGGGATTGTGGTGTTTTATTGCACTCTCATCTATTTCTAAGTGCATTTCTTTCACCAATCTCTTTTATATGTGTATTTTTTCTCCTGTAGGACTGGCCTCTTCACTCCAGACCTGGCTTTTGAAGCTATTGTGAAGAAACAGGTGCAGAAATTGAAGGAGCCGTGCCTCAAGTGCATAGACATGGTTGTAACGGAGTTGTCAAATGTCTTACGCAGGTGCAGTGACAAGGTGTGGCTACACAAAAACAAAACAACTACACGCTGATAAAACTGCATTTCCTCACTTTGAATGATCTAGTCAAATTTATTGTAACATTTTTATGACTTTGAACCTTACATCGACAGGCTTTTCTCTTCCTAATGCAATAAACTTCACAGTGTTCCTTTGGTGTGAAATTTGTCCCTTTATTGTGAAATTTTTGTTTTTCACCCACAACAAAACAACTTGGGGAAATAAAATGGTGCCCAGTACTGCATTTATTTGTGCTTGAGCGAACACAACCTTTCAGATGTAAGAGTGAAACTGTGCCGATGTCATACATTACTTTCTCGTCGTAAATTAGTCGTAAATTATATTCGTAAATTATTCGTCGTAAATTACAAACTACAGTCGTAAATTACTTTCTCGAGCAGTCTATTGGTGACAAATGTGGTATTTTGCTGTGCACATTGTATGCCCTTATCTGCTATGTGGAGTCTCTTCAGCATGGTCGCTGTGTTAACGTCCATAGATGCTGTTATTCTCCATTATCTTTCACTCATTATTTTCCATCTTGATCATGTCTTGATTAACAGTTTTTTTTTATTTTTAAACTTGTTCCTTTTATTTTGCCAATATCATTTTTATGATAATAATGCTTTTAATTATCTCCGTCACCCAAGGTGGACCAACGTTATGTTTTCACCCCTATCTGTCTGTCTGTCTGTCTGTTTGTCTGTCTGTCTGTGAGGAGGATATCTCGAAAGGTTATGGCCGGATTCGGACGAAACTTGGTGGACAGGTTGGGTGTGTGACTAGGAGGAATTGATTCGATTTTGAGGAAGATCCGAATCGGGATCTGTATATGTGAATATCTTCATTTAAAAAAAATGATTATTTACCATTGAGAGATGGGACCAAAACAATATGTAGCATGATATTTCAAAAAGTTGTGGACGGATTATGACAAAACTTGTGAAGTAAGTAAGTTGGGTAGGTGACGAGAACAAGCTGATTAGATTTTGGTTAAGGTCCGGATACAGATCAGGCTTATCGGCTTATCGATCAGGCTTATCGATATAAAACATGTACTGTTTAGCCTGGTGGAGGTATGCTCTCTATTGAGTGCATTCTGGTTTGGGAATGAAGTAGGTGTTGCCATGTTGGTATCAAAGTTTAACTTCCTTCTTTTCACTGACCACCATATCCTCTTTTTCCTTCTTTCCCTTGGCAGCTTTCTCAATATCCTTCGCTGCAGGAAGAAACCGAGCGCATTGTGACTGCTCATGTCCGTGAACGTGAAGCTTTGGCAAAGTGTCAGGCAAGTTCCTGGGAAGGATTTCCCAAGCGTTTCCGTTTCATGACATACCCATTGTTTTGGTTGGGATGACATACCTAGAGCTGTCTGTATTTGATCCCTGTTGATGTCTGGCTTAGCTTAAAACTTCAGTTTTGATGCAATGCCTGCACCAGATGCTGTGTACTTGAGCATGCTGTTTATGGATGCAAAGCCTGCTCCTTCTGTATCCATTTACAATGGGAATACATAAGATATTATTGTTTAATTTGAGATGAATAGGCCACAGTGTATTTTTACTGTAATAAAGTTACCTGTGTAGCTGTGTAATTAGGAAGAAATGCAATGGTTGGGAGTGTTGTCGCCTTCTGTGACTACTAAAATGGAACTGTAGAAAGGGAAAGTTAATCACATGATGATACAAAAAAAATTATTTCATTTTGTGTCCAAATTGTATTCACCAGGTCTTGCTCCTCATCGACATTGAACTTGCTTACATTAACACAAACCATGAAGACTTCATTGGCTTTGCAAAGTAAGTTGCTCATACCTCCATTTACTTTCCTATCCTATTTTCTCTGATCCTGAAAGAACCTTCACCTTGAGTAATCTACACCCTGGGTTGTAAGCAATGCTGGATTATAACTCAAGTGTTTAGAAAATCCGGAACAATCATTACATTTAATTAGAAGTTAAACTTGTAAATAATTAAATTGTAAATTAAATTAAAACTGTAAATATATTAAAGCAAAAATTTTTAAGATAAAATAAAATTGCCATAATATCAAGATCATCACATGTGGCCTATGCGGTAAAGAGGGATGCGGGGAGGGGGGTTATAGGGGGGATAAAAAGGTGGGGGGACCGGAGGGGGGGGCAGAAGCAGAGGGGTGGTTTGGGAGAGGTGTGTTTGGGGGGGGGGGGGGAGGAGGCAAATTGTCCGAATAAAAACCTTGTGTGACATATTATGTGGACTCATTGTTCAAAGTATGGAATGCCTGCTTCGTTTACACAAGAGTGGATCAAACGCTACCGGTAAGTCAACCACCTCTTGTGTGATCGAGGATCGATCCAGTGTAGCTTTGGCTGTGTGCTTCGGGTCGTTGTCATGTTGAAAGGTGAACTTCCGTCCCAATTTCAGCTTTCTTGCAGAGGGCAGCAGGTTTTCCTTTAGGATTTTTCTTGTATTTTGCTCCCATCCATTTTTACTTATATCCTGACAAGTGCCCCAGTCCCTGCTGATGAGAAACATCCCCATAACATGATGCTGCCACCACCATGCTTCACAGTAGGGATGGTGTTCTTTGGGTGATGTGCTGTGTTGGGTTTGCACCGAACATAACGTTTTGCATTTAGGCCAAAAAGTTCCATCTTTGTTTCGTCAGACCACAAAACTTTTTGTCAATTGGCTTCAGTCTCCAGAGTGTTTTTTTGCATCCCTCAAATGGGACTCAAGGGAGGCGTTTTTGAGTTATAGCTTCCTTCTTGCCACCCTACTGTACAGGCCAGATTATGGAGTGCTTGGTATATTGTTGTCACTTGCACACAGTGACCTAATTTACAATATTGCTATTATAAGGGGTAGGGGGGGGGGGGTGGGGCAGGGGGAGGGGGGATGGGGCAGGGGGAGGGGGGATGCTGGTGCATACTTATCCAACCAAGATATTCTAGTCTTGTATTTTTTATTTTCTGAAATTTGTAGAATTTTTCACTTGGAAGTTGTGGGTTACAATGTGTAAATAAAGGTGGAAAAAGTCTGATTTAATGCAATTTAATTCCAGGCTATAAGCCAACAAAAGGTGAAAATTTTGAAAGGGGGTGTAGATTTTCTATAGGCACTGTGTGCATATATACGTGTATAATGTGTGTGTATATATATATATATATATATATATATATATATATATATATATATATATGTGCCATACAAGGTGTTTAAGAGTTGTGTAGGCATCAGGCAGTATCTGTGGAAGGCTCTGAAGGTGGTATGGAGGCAAGGAGTGGTGCCCAGTCAATGGACTAGGGCGGAAGGAGTTTATATTCCAAAGCAGGAGGAGGCTGTGACACTGGAGCAGTTTAGACCAATATCATTGCTCGATGTAGATGGGAAGATATTGATGGGTGTCTTTGCGGCACGGCTCTCAGGCTTCATCAGAGGGAATGGTTTTGTGGATGGTTCTGTGCAGAAGGCAGGAATACCAGGATCACCAGGATGCATTGAACACTCGGCAATGGTCTGGCAAGTGTTACAGGAGGCAAAGAGGCAAAGGAAGGATGTGGCGGTGGTATGGCTGGATTTGGAGAATGCATATGGGTCAGTGCCGCATGCCTTGATCAGGTATGCCATGGATTTCTTTTGGGTGCCACGGAGATTTAGGGATTTTTTGATGGCATATTATGATCAGTTTTGGATGCGGTTTGCGACACAGTCCTATGTAACAGAGTGGCAGAAGTTGGAAGTGGGGATCCCGATGGGATGTACCATCTCCCCGATTTTGTTTGTGCTGGTTATGGAGTTGTTGATACGTGTGGTGAGTGGACATGGGAAAGAAGTGGAGCTAGCCCCTGGTCAGAGGTTGCCAGCAATGTTTGCTTTCATGGATGACCTGACAGTTGTCCAACAGTCCGCTGATGCAGCAGTTGAGGTACTGGGACGACTGGAAAGGTTGATGCGGTGGGCAAGAATGGGATTTAAAGCAAGAAAATCGAGGAGTGTGATAGTGAGACGAGGAGTAGTGGATAACATGCACACTGCACAGGTTTGAGCTGGGAGGGGGGGTGGTTCCATCATTGGTGGAGACCCCTGTGAAGAGTTTGGGAAGATGGTATACAGTGGAGTTGCATGATGTGGGAAGAGTGGAGGTCAGAAACAAGCTTTTGAGAGGTTTGAAGAGGATTGATGGATGTGGTTTGCCAGGTAAGTTGAAGGTATGGTGTTTGAAGTTTGGGTTGATGCCACGAGTATTGTGGCCATTGATGATGTATGATATTGCAATTGGGCATGTCGAGAGGATGGAGGTTGTGGTGAGTGGGTTTGTGAGGAGGTGGTTGGGAGTGCCACGCTGTTTGACGAACATTGCCTTTTATGGTCAGGGTGGAAAACTCCAGTTTCCCTTGACATCATTAACTGAGGAGTTTAAGGTGGTGAGGGTGCGGGAGTTCATGATGTTGCGGGATTCAAGTGATGCAGTGGTAAAGAATGCTCTCCCAGAGAAGAAGGGAAGTCAGAAGTGGAATGCAAGAGCAGAGGTGGACGAGATGGAGGAGCGGTTGCAACAGGAGGTCATGGGGATGGTACAGCATGGGAAGCATGGCTTGGGGTGGATGAAGTATGAGCGATGGGGAAAGGCATGTGTGAAAGAGGAAGAAGATGGTTGAGAGGGAGTTGAGAAGAAAGGAAGAGGAGGGGAGATATGTGAAAGCAGTCGGTCAGGCACAGCAAGGTGCTTGGACTAAGTGGGAAGGTGTGCGGGTGAGGATATTGAAGTGGCAAGAGATTTGGAGGATGGAGCCAATATTGTTGAATTTCCTGTTGCGGGCAATGTATGATGTGCTTCCGTCACCAGTAAACTTGAGATTGTGGGGGTTGTTGCAGGAGGAGAGATGTTATTTGTGTGGAGGTGTGGGAACGGTGCAGCATGCACTGAGTGCATGTTCAGTAGCATTGGCAGCAGGACAATACAGGTGGTGACATGATCAGGTGCTGGCGGTGGTGGTGCAGATGGTGCAACAAGAGGTGCTGAGATCGAGAGAGAGAGAAGAGTGGAGAAGGAGACTGATGGGGGAGAGGTGTGGTTTGTCAAAGAGGGCCAAGTGGAAAGAGGTGGAAAGAGGAGGAGGAGGTGGAAAGCAAGAGAGCTGTCAGATGCTTGTGATTGGCAGGTGGTGGCAGACCTAAAGCCACAATTGGTCTTCCCAGAGGAGATCTGTGTGACAAGGTTGCGGCCTGACATTGTCATTTGGTCAAGTGCAACAAGACGGGTCATATTAGGGGAGTTGTCGGTACCTTGGGAAGAGAACATGGAGGAGGTGCACGAGAGGAAGAGAGGAAAGTACAGTGAGCTGGAGGCAGAGTGCCGGGAGAAAGGTTGGCGCGTTTCGTGTCAGCCATTTGAGGTGGGGTGTAGAGGGTATATTGGCAATTCTTTTTCTGCATTTCTTGCTAGGCTGGGAGTGTGTGGGACCGAAAGAAGGAGGATGTGTGACAAGGTGGCCCAGGTTGCCTTGAAAGGCTCATTTTGGATATGGAGGCACGTCGAACGGTGTAGGTTGGTTGTGTGTGTGTGTGTGTGTGTGTGTGTGTGTGTGTGTGTGTGTGTGTGTGTGTGTGTGTGTGTGTGTGTGTGTGTGTGTGTGTGTGTGTGTGTGTGTGTGTTTTTGTTTTTTTTTGTTACCATTATTACTTCTTATTTTGTGTATATGAGTGAGTGGGTGAGGGTGTGTGTTTTTGCATGAATTAATTTTTGCATGAGTGTGTGTTTTTGTGTGTTGAGTGGTGTATGATGTAAGTGTAGGTGGTTGTTTGGTTGGTGTTCTGTATGTATGTGTGTGTATGAATGATCTGGTGTGTTTTGTTGGTGAGTGGTGAAGGGTATAAAGGTGGGTGTTTGAGTGTTCCACCATGTTTGTTTGGTGCTGTGGATTCTGGATGTGGTGCTGTTGTTGTCGTTGTTGTCGGTGTTGTTGTTGTTGTTGTTGTTGTTCGCACTGGCTGGGGGTGGGGGTATGTACGCAGCCAGATGCAGTTGCTGCATGTGGATGTGTACGTGCCCCTGCTGGCCCACCTTAGCTGACCGTATCGAGGTTGAAGGGCCGAAACGGGATGATGCTGAGGACCTCGACTAAGGACCCGGTCAGTGCGGCACACTTGTGACCAGGTGTGTTTTGAACTTATATATATATATATATATATATATATATATATATATATATATATATATATATATATATATATATATATATATATTACACACACACACACACACAGCATATATTTTTTTTTTATTATTATTTATTATTATTTATTGATATATATATATACAGTCGTGGCCAAAAATATTGGCACCCTTGCATTTTTTTCAAATAACACACAATTTTCTCTAAAAACAAGTTTAAATTGACCAAAGTATTTGGTCTCCACAATTCTTTATTTCACTGTTAATATTACAGAACCTTTGTTGTTGATTCAGAACTTAATATATCCTTTTAAATCAGAAAATAAAAAGAAATGGCATTGACAAAGTTATTGACACCCTCGACTTGATATTTGGCAGCACAGCCTATGGACAAAATAACTGCAGTCAAGCGCTTCCTATAGCCATGAATGAGCTTCCTACACATCTCCACTGGCAGTTTGGCCCACTCTTCTTGTGCAAACTGCTCTAGTTCTCCTAGATTTGAACGTAGCCTTCTCCCAACTACTATCTTCAGATCTGCCCACAGGTGTTCAAAGGGATTTAGATCTGGACTCATTGCTGGCCACTTCAGAACAGTCCAGCGTTTTGTCTTGAACCATTCCTGGGTGCTTTTTGAAATGTGTTTTGGGTCATTGTCCTGCTGAAAGACCCATGACCTTCGACGAAGACCCAGCTTTCTGACACTGGGTTGAACATTGCGCTCCAAATTGCCTTGGTAATCTCCTGATTTCATGATGCCATGCACACATCCAAGGCACCCGTGCCAGAGGCAGCACAGCAACCCCAAAACATCACTGAACCTCCTCCATGTTTGACTGTAGGGAAGGTGTTCTTTTCTTTGAATGCTTCATTTTGTTTTCTGTAAACATAGAGATGATGTGCTTTACAAAAAAGCTCCAATTTGGTCTCATCTGTCCACAGAAATATTTTGGCTCGTTCAGGTGTAGTTTAGCAAACTCCAGTTGGGCTTTCTTATGTCTCTCTCTCTCTCAGCAGTGGGGTCCTCCTGGGTCTCCTACCATAGAACCCCCTTTTATCGAGTTGGCGACGGTTGGTGCGAGTTGAAACTGTCGCATTACGTGTTTGAAGGTCAGCTTGAATCTGTTTGGCAGTTGATTGAAGTGCTTTCTCCACCATTCGAACAATCCTTCACTGCAATCTTCGATCAAGTTTTCTCTTGCGGCCACGTCCAGGGAGGTTGGCTCCAGTGCCATAGGCCTTAAACTTCCTGATAACATTGTGTATGGTGGACACAAGAACATCAAGGTCTCTGAAGATGGACTTGTAGCCATGGGATTGTCCATGCTTGGCTACAATCTTGTGTCTGACCTTCGTAGACAATTCTCTGGTTTTCTTTCTTTTCTCCATGCTCATTTCATTACACACAGTGACACAAAACAGCAGAATGACTCCTTTTCTCCATTCAAACTGGTTGAATGAGTGATTTTCATATTTCAGGCACCTATAACTCACCACAGGTGAGTTCAATTCCAAAGTAAAGGAGAATCTCCTGCTTGAAATCAAATGATTTCTAACAACTTCTAAAAGGTGCCAATAATATTGTCCGTGCCATTTTAGGATTTCTGTGTGGAATAAGCTAAGATTTAGTAATTTTTTCAGCTTTTTTGTTTTGTTCCACTGCACACCAAAGAAATACATGTGTGGATACCAAAATATATTTTTATTTCAACAATTGTCTGGAAGAAATGGTGCATTATTTGAAAAAGTGCAAGGGTGCCAATATTTTTGGCCACGACTGTATATATAATATAATATAATTTATAATATAATATATAATGTTGTCATCTGACTTGCTAACCAATATAATCAATAATAATGTTATTTTGGATGAAAACAAATTAAATTTGCCATTTTCATGTAATACATGTGTTTGACGCCAGAGGGGGACATGTACTTATTTGGCAATTTTCACTTTTTTCTGAGCTTATAGGAGGAAAGAGGAATGGTTGATTGTTTTGTCATAATTTTTCATTGTTCGATTTTTAATATGCAGCCATCACGTTTGTTCTTGCTTTCAATACATAATGTGAAAAAACAATTCATGTTTTATTTTCACGTTTGCAAAGTTGCCATGGTTATGACAAATCTGACATTTAGCTGTCCATAATGTTAAAAATAATAACTGAGGGTTTTAACAAAGTTCATTCGATTATTTTTATGGTCTGTTTTTTATTTTCCATACCCGGAGGGCATCCCCTTTACGTTTGGTTTGCTCTCCGTCCGTCCGTCTGTCTGTTTCACCTGTGGTTTTCTGCACCTTTTCCCATACCCTTTAACATATTTAACTGAAACTTGGTACATGGCTTTATTATGATAATTATCAGAAAAAAGTTTGAGTTCCGGTGTGTTTCACCAATTGTCCACGGAGTTATGCCCTTTTGGACTTAGAAAATATCACACATTATACATGGGTCAGCTTTCCAGAGATTTTCTCCTTACTGTTTAACATCTTGAACTGAAACTTGGTAGGAGACATGGCTTTATTTTAACAATTTACAGAAACAGGAACTTATTCTGCTGCATTGCATACCGGAATTAATTATTCCTCCTGTATATAACAACAACAACAGGCATTTTAAGGCCATTTTCCCTGCAAGAGCGGGGGTTAGCCTTGCGATCCCCATGACAATCTTCTCCATTTTGCCCTATTTTCTGCATCTCCCCTTTTTGACCCCCTTGCCCGCATTTCTTCTTCGACCATCTTTAGCCAAGTCTTTCTCGGTCTTCCCCGTCCTCTACTTCCTTCTACATTCATTTCCATCACTCTTCTCAACCAGTCACTTTCATCCTTCCTCAACACATGACCAAACCATCTCAACCTGTTTCTCTTCACAGCATCAATCACAGGCTCTATTCCCATAATCTTTCGCAATTCATCATTTGTCTTCCTCTCTCAACGATACTCCACACATCCACCGAACCATTCGCATTTCCACGCTTTCCAGCCTTCGTTGCTGCTCTACGTTCATTACCCATGTCTCGCTCACATAAATCATAACACTTCTCACACATGCAGCATACACCTTTCCCTTCAGGTTCAATGTAACTCCCCACCTCGTCAGCATGCCACTCAGTTCCCGAAACTTCTTCCATGCACATCTCACTCCAGCAACCGTTGCCGAGTCTGATCCGCATGTCTCCTAGGTAACAAAATGTTTTCACACCTTCCAGCTTCACGCCGTCTCCAAGATCCAACTCAACATTTCCTCCATCTGCAGCTCCCTCTGTGCACACCTTACACTTGAATGTAGCTGCCACACTGGTTAATGACCCTCTCAAACCACTATATTTTTGATGAACCCACTCAGCGCACATTGTACATTGAATGGAATTCACTCCGACACCCTTCCTGCACACAGCACACGGCCACTTCCCAGTTCTTTCCACCTCACCACATGCTTTACCACTTGCCATCACCTTCGTTTTTCCGATATTCACCTTCAGACCTTTTGTCTCCATACTCCTGTATATGGCTCACAATTATTATTAGTTTTTTTTGTATACAAGATCGAGGCTCGTATAAGAGCTAGCACATTAAACACACATTAGCCCATAAAACACCAAAAACATAAACGGATACATAAAACAATAAGGGGAGGGGGAGACAAGATGGGGAGAGAGAGGGAAGCACACAAGCACAACAATAACAACAGAACAGGGACATCGGGAGATCTGTGGAAGAGAGAGGGCTGGGGGAGGGGGAGAGGGTTAATTGCTGAGTGCTTGGAACAACAATATACATTGGGACCAGGAGGGGACATGTACTGCAAAGCAATTCTCCATATTGTTATTACTTATTATTGTTACGCAACCGTGATTAACACCACAGTTACGGATGGCCGATTGCGAGACTTTACACTCCCGAGGCGAAAACTCAATAGCGGATTCCAATCAAGCACAAACGCGCGGAATGGCGGGACACAGCGAAGGCTCCGCAACCTTACCTATTAAAATCAAACACCCAGGAAACTGCGTTCAGATATATACAGAAAATAATACAAGGATTTATTAATGAAAAGTAAAGACAGTGAAAAAGCCCGCGCCGGTAATACTAATAACTCTAATAAGCCTAAATTGGGATCCCACACACAACAGATACCAAACACGATACGAGGGAGATTATGAATACGAAAATAACACGTCTCGTCAGGTAAAGTGTAAACGCGGAGCTCGGGCTTATCTGGCTCCTTTCGTCTTCTTGTAACACGGCCGCGCTCAACCGCCACCAGGCCTCGTCGGTTCAACGGCACACCCACACCACGAGCTCCCTTGCTCCAACGGTCCAACGCAGGGCTGCACAAAGCAAACGAACTCCACTCGACCAGGGCCAGGAAGGACTCCTTTGAACTCCACTCGACTCGACTCTCTGCGGGAGTGCTGGCAGCCAAGTGCCAACTGTTCACTGCTCTGTGCCAACTGCCAACGAACTGCCCCCGAACTGCCTCCACGAACTGCCTCCACGAACTGCCTCCACGAACTGCCTCCACGAACTCCCTTCAATGGCGTCCGACCGTCGCTAATATCTCTGCCCGATGACGTCACATTGGCGCACTCCTCAGCCAATCAAAAGCCTCCCAACTCGCCGGCTCGCCCAGGTCACGCCCTCTGCACAACCACTCCACTCTCCCGTCCGCGACCCCCGCGGTCCTTGTGTTATAACACGTGCCAGGCGAGGTTTGTAGGCCTTGGAGGTGTAAACGGTGGCGGCCAATTGTGGCGGTGTTTTTGGCCTGGTTTCCTGTCCATTTGTTCCGAAGTCATTGTCAGGGAAAGGAATTATTTAATGTTGCGCTAAGGACCTAACTAATGTTTATGTGGTTTGCAGTGCCATAATGGACAAAGGTTTGACTACTAGGTGAGACTCACAGGGGCGTTACCTTTAATCCCTCACTATTTAACACTCGAACCTCCAGGTAGATCCACAATCATACATCTTCCCCCGACAAACGCCTAAACATCAAGAACTTATTACATGTAGAGTCCCTGTCACGACAGCCGAATACCTACCTATTCAGATCTACCTAGCTCTAGATGTTGCTCTACCAAATTCATAACATTATTACCTTCGCAAAAGCGGAAGGTTATGTTTTGATCGCTGTGTATTTATTTGTATGTCTGTGTGTGTGTGTGTGTATGTTATTCGCATAACTCAAAAAGTATTCAACCGAATTGCATGAAATTTGGTGGGATGATTGGTTATTATACGGGACACATTTGATTAGATTTTGGGAGCAATCGGGTCAAAGGTCAAGGTCAAGGTCACGAAAAGGTCAAAATCGTATTTTTGTTGTTCTGTTCCCTACACTCCCATGCCAAGTACAGAACAGTAGCTGCGGCGAAGGTATGCGCTCTACCGAGTGCCCGTTCTAGTTTACATTGTGGCATGTAAATAAATAGGGGTATGTGGTGGATGAAACAATTTCACACTGCATAACCATAAACTTACTTACCAATGCCCGATCGCGGTTTTTCAACTCTTCGTGCACTGTACCAACATGCTCTCAGACGCTTGGAAAAACTAAACATGGTAGGCACAGCATCTGGCTTCCGTAAATTTCTAGGTTTTAAGTCCAAACAACTCATTTTTAGGCCTATGCTGACGAAGTCGCCGGAGACATTATGTTTTCGGTTTGTCCGTCCGTCCATCTGTCTGTCCATCCATGATAGGTTTTCATTACAGCGATAACTTGAACGGCTGAAGGGATCTAGGTCAAACTTTATACCGGTATTATAATGAGGTAAAGATGAACAGATTCGATTTTGGGGTCACGAGGTCAAAGGTCAGAGGTCATGCTCTGAAAATCCTGTCACCGTGATAACTTGTGAACCAGTGATGGGATTTTGACAAGTTGGTACAAGTATGTATTATGATGCAAAGATGAACTGATTTAATTTTGGGGTCAGGAGGTCAAAGGCCAGAGTCTGTAATAGGTTTTCGTTACCGCAATAACTTAAGAATGGCTGAAGGGAACCAAGTCAACCTTAGCACAAGTATGTATAATGACAAAGATAAATGTATTAGAATAATTAGATTATGGGGTCATGGCCAGAAGCCCGTAAGGTAAAAATTCTGTAACTGCGTTAACTTGTGAACCATTGATGGGATTTTGACCAAACTTGGTATAAGTTCATATTATGACGAAAATAATGATGAACTGATTAGATTTCTGCATCAAAGGTCATGTCAGGTAAAAAAAAAAAGTGATACTTGAGAACAGCTGAAGGTATTAAAATCGAACTTGGTGCAATTATGCATGATGATGTAATAATGTGATCGGAGGCATATCGGGCGATGTCACGACGTTGAAGAGTCATTCTGGTTTAAGTCTCTTTCAAAGCAACAGTCTAAAAATGCTCTGAGCAAAGACCTCGCATCAACCTTCTGAGGAACTCAAGCGAGTTTCAAGTTCTGCAACCATTTCTTCCACCAATCAGCTGTTTAAGTAGCAAAGAATCAAAACAAATATTTTCTGTTTTGTTGCTTGTCCGATCGTCCGTGTTATTATAACAGCCAAAGGCAATGAATGCACTGTGGCATATCGCTTGAATACACTGGATGCTAAGTTGGCTACTGATCTTTGTCGCCAACTAATATGTCGGGCTTCCACAACTCATGGGCCGAATGATGTCAGTAAAAGCAGCGCCTGATAATGGCGCGACCCAGCAAGTCCGTACAAACTACCCAAAGTTGTCATTGCCGTATATTGATTCACTTGTTTTTCTAAGTCACACATATTCACAGATATGGGTTTTGAAACATGCATGATTGAATTAAAGGCTTTCTAAAAATGTCCGGAGCGTTGCTTTAACAACTATTGTGGCTGCATAAGCACGACGAGATTTTTTTTTTTAAAGATTTGGGCTTGAAATACTCTTTTCACTTTGCATACAAATCATGCTGTTAAAATTGCCAGCATGTTCTCATCAAACTATGTCTCATGATTGCACAAGGAAATACAGATACAGGATGCCGCCATTTGGCCAATGGAGCACGTGGCGTCTCCACATTCCTGACAACCCAAGGACACAACACTGTCCCTGTAACCCCTTATTTTTATTATTTTCTCCAACTAAACTAGAACGCCACTCAGTGGAGCGCATACTCCCGCCGTGGGTTTAGTTGGAATAATACGTTTTGTTTAACATCCCCTCTCCCCAAAACAATAAATGAAAAAGAAAGTAGGCCCTGACTGTCAGAGAATTTATTTTGATATATCTCGGAATTAGAGGAGAAAAACATCATTTAAGAATAAGAATAAAAGCTTTAATGCAGTAAAACAGAAAAAATCTTTCCCCAAAAAATTCCCAAAAAAAATTCCTGGATCCGGAATGATATCCTGAGCTTCACCAAAAACTAATCAATTCTTCCTTATCCCAAAGGCAATCATCCCACCAACTTTCATCCAAATCCGTTCAGAACTTTTCCAGATATCTTGTTCACAAACACACGAACACATGAACATACGAACACACACACACACACACACACACGGACGGACACGATCGAATGCATTACTCCCTTGTGGGAGTAATAAACCTGAAAATCGCAGAGCCAGAACCAGAATTATTTATTTGGACTGGGAAGCCCATGCGAGGTTTCTTATTCTTCAGCCTCTCACAACACTGGGTGAATATACGATCTTTTTTTTTTTAAAGTTGGAACTAAGCCAAATCTGTTTTATTCGTTTGTTAATATACCTCAGCCATTGACAAATCTGGAATTATAATTTTATTTGAGGTTCAAATTAACCCGGGAGATTGTGTCAAACGATGCCTGCAAGTCTGTACATGTGATAAATAATTAATCGTCCACTGTCGAAGACTCTTCTTCACACAATAACAACTTCTAGCTTCCAGACCGTACATCCAATGATCTTCAAATTTTGCACACTTGTTACTCTTCATGACTTCTACTACAGTATGAAGTTTCACGGCGATCAATGAAGTGGTTCAAGAGATATAAATGTTTTTATTATTTGCGTTTAATTAACGATGTCTGCCAAACCACGTGACCTATCGCAAATTCCAAAAGGACATTTTAGTAGACTGATATGCTGAACAGACCTGTGAAGTTTCCCCTCAATTGGATCACAAATGAGGGAGGAGCTAGGTTTTAAATATTTGTGCTTAAAAACGTCATAACTCTGAAACCATGTGATGCATGACGTCATGCTCACTGACGTTTTTGTTCATCATGGGTATGTGATTCTGCCTGCAAAGTTTGGCCTCGATCTGTTCAGGCGTTTTGGAGAAAATTGGATTTTAGTGTTTTTCACTCAAAACAATATGGCGGCCGAACCACATGACCTGTGATGTCATAATTACCATAAAAATATTCTACGGACCGAGTCCCTCCTATGGTGAAAATTTGCTCTCAATCGCTCCAATTATTGCAGAGAAAATGGTTTTTAAAGGAAAACGGAGAAAAAAAAATCCCGAAAAAATTCCCATAAAAATTTCCTGAATCCCGAATAATATCCTGAGCTTCACCAAAAACTAATCAATTCTTCTTTATCCCAAGGGTAATCATCCCACCAACTTTCATCTAAATCCGTTCAGAACTTTTCCAGATATCTTGTTCACAAACACACGAACACACACACGCACACACGCACACACACACACGCACACACGGACACGATCGAATGCATTACTCCCTGGCGGGAGTAATAACTACACAATCCAACTTGACATGATCAATGCGCTAAAGCATTCGATATCTCCAACTTGCAGCTATTAAAACAAGTACATACCCAGCTAATCTTAAGTTACCTACCATTTCTGCAAATATCTCTGTACCCTTTTTGTGCTAATTGCTTCAAAGTACTCTTACATTTGTGGGGGTCGAGGATAGAATACCATAGTGGAGGCAGGATTGTATAGGGATAGCATGGACTTTGGATGCGTAGGAGACATCTCGATGTATTAAGTAGGGAAACCGGAGCTTAAGTTGTTTATGTATTTTCACACGAGGGGTGAAGCTATGGTAATTAGATAGGGGTTAGGACTAGTTTTCCCCCAGTGTGTGATTGTCTTCGGTGGTTTTTCCCTATGTTTTTGCAATTATAACAAGGCCGGCAAAAAAAACCCTCGTACAACAATAACAACCGTCCATTAACCAACCATAACCGGCATAATTGCCGATAAAAGCCAGAACATTCTCGATCGACAACTAAGCCCTGCTTCCAAAGGTTCGTAACCGGCAGGCCATGCCCCGAGCTTCGTCATTGGTCGTGGAGACATGGGGTGATTTGACGGAGCTCGGGCATTGGACAGAGTGTGGCATCAGAGCGAGAAGGTTCGATCAGGAGGCAGACTAGTCTCTCTCTCTCTCTCTCTCTCTGGGTCTTTATGCTCTCTCGTTCATTTTTGTCTCTGGCTTCGGCTGCTCCTGGCTCATGTGCGCACGTGAGGAGAACTTTTTAGAGCTGTTGTGTGAACTTTTGCAACGTTGGAATCGGGGTGTGTTGTTGGACTGTGGTGCTTTTCGGGGGAGCTGAAGTCGCGTTGCGCTTGGCGGTGGAAGCAAGGAAGGGCCGTTTGACTACTTGCTCACGCCTGGGCGTGTTCAACGCACGGCTTCTGTGCCATTGTTGGGGCGTTTCCCCCGTGGGTGGCTGTGTGGGCTGCGGCGGCCATCAAGCTCCCAAGCGCATTTTGTACCAGAGCTGAGTACCGGCCAACTCAATAAAACATTTTATTTTATCATTCCCCTGTTGTGTATTTGTGTCTGATGGGAGATGTCTCAAAGTAGAATCTTAGTTTTATTTCACCCTTTATTTCACCACTTTCGTATTGTATTTATTTTCATTAAATTCTTGTGTTGCATTTTATTTGTTGTGCCGTGTTTCTTTGTTCGTGAGTTTCGGGAATCAACCCGTGTGGCTTCTGTTCAGGTAAGCACCTTGCTGCTTTAATTCCCGCATGCGCACCAAAAAGTACCGCCAATTTTCGGGCTGTCACCTCAGGAGTAAAAACGATTGGTCATTCGTCACCCAGTGGTTTTAACCGCCGGGTGACAGGACAGTACTTTTCCAAATCCAATTGAAACCTCTCAACCGTCCCTGCTGCTACCACTTTACCTGGAAGTCCATGCCTGTATTAACAACTCGGTGTAAAATACCCCTGCTTTGCATCTGTTCTAACCCTTCTCTTTTTCACGATCCAACCTTTACTTCTGGTTTTGTCACTCTCCATCTTGGTTTGTGGGGGGGGGGGGGGCTGGGAGGGGAGGAGAAACCTGTCCTTCTATTCTATCTATACCCTTTATTATCTTAAACCCATCTATCAGGTCTCCTTGTAATCACCTCTTTTATAATGAAAAATGTCCTGTCTCATTCAATTGCTGCTCGTAACTGAGCCCTAGAATCGATCTTTCGGCTCAATGCTAAAAACTCTGCATGACATCTGTCTTCTTCCTCTGATGCGGTGACCAAAATGTTGCACAATATTTGAGGTTAGGCCTCACTATATACCCATAGTGTTAACATTACCTCTTTTGAATTGTAACAACTTTATCTCCCTGTGAATGCAACCTAAAATCCTATTAGATTTACCTAGAGCTAGCTACCTGACACTGCTGCCTGCTTGCACCCCATATATATTACCACTCCTAGATCCTAAATAATAACTGTCTGAGGACTGATCCCTGAGGTACTCCATGACTTACAACCTCCCAGCCAAACTTCTTCCCACTCACATCCGCTCTTTGTTTCCTACCAATAAGCCAGGTTTCAATCTATTTAGGGATACTACATGCGACTCTGCGATGCCTCACCTTATTCTTGGCCAACATCATGCTTATCTGCTTTGTCACCTCCCTCAATACTCTTAGATGCATAATGATGCATAAAGCTTCAGCTGGATCCTTATCTTATCTTTTTTTTTTTATGCAGATGGCTCCAGGCACGAACTATGTAGTCCTCATCGAGGCCAGGCCTAAATAAAATAGCTGCATTGATAGAAAAGTAAAGAAGGAAAGAATAGTCTAAGAGTTTTTGAGAAAGCAGAAAATCTGCTTTTTGTAAAGGGGAAGATCATAAGTGTTTGGAAAGACATGTGAAGGTAAAGAGTTCCAGAGTTTGGCAGTGGGGGGTGGGGGGGGGGGGGGTGGGGGGAGAAACAAACATCATAACGGCCCACCCTTAAGTTGCCAATGGCCACACAATAATCATGCGATGTAGTGGCTTGTCGAGTATTCCGTGGCCTCGCTAATGGCGGAGGTATACAAGTAGCAAGTTCTTGGGAGCAGAAACCGAAGTAATATCTGTAGAAAAGAGAAAGAGAGCCAACTTTGCGACGTAATTTCAATGGGTTGAGTTTTGAGGTGAGATTGGGAGAGTTGATAAGTCTAATTACTTTTAATTAAATTCTGTCCAGTAAGTATGTGGAGCTAGAACCTCCCCAGATGTGAGGGCAGTACTCTATACAAGGACGAATCAATCCTTTATAGAGTTGAAGCAACTGTTGAGAGGAGAAGAATCTTCGACATCTGAACAGGACTTCCATTTTATTCGAGGCAGACTTAGCTATTTGTGTAATGTGTGGATTCCAGGATAAATTTTAAGTTAGGGTAATACCTAGTAGGTTTATTGTATCACATGGTGTAATTGTGGAGCTTTCAAAAGAGATTGGAGAGTTGAGAGGAGTTTTAGCGAGAGAGATGGGAAGAAATTTAGTTTTAGAAGCATTGAATTTAACCTGATTACATTTGCCCAACTGGGAAATCTTGTGCAAATCCGAATTTAAAGAGGTGGCTGTGATCAAACGCGAGATGCAGATCGATTGAGGGAAGATGGAGCAGCTGGGAAAAACATGGAGGAATGCAACTGTGAGTCATCAGTATAGAGGGCATTTTTTATTTTTTTTATTTTTTTATTTTTTTGTATACAAGATCGAGGCTCGTGAAAGAGCGAACATTAATCACACAGAAAGACAAACAGACACACAAAATAAATAACATCGGGAGCGGTAGACAAGATGGGGAGAGAGGGGGAAGGACACAAACACAACATTTGAGAGCAGGGACCGAGAGACATGGAGACATCGAGAGAACTGTGGGAGGGAGAGGGCTTTGGGGGGAAGGCATGGGAAGGGGGGGGGGGGGGGAGTGGGAGAGGTATAAAACATATGGACACTGCCAAGACTTCCAGGAAAGAAGTTGGAATTTCAAACAAGGTGGATCTGGGGTGAATTAGTGGGGGTAGAAAAGATCAAGGTTTTGGATGGGGGAAGATAGATGGTGGTGAACAGCTGTTTTGAAGACCTGGAGGGAGGAGTGTGATTGAAGTGAGTGTGGGAGTTTGTTCCAGAGGCGGGAGAAAAGAGGAATGAAAGAGTGAAGGTGAGCAGAGAGCCGAGATTTCGGCAGTTTAACCATCAGGTTATTTGTAGAATAAAGAAGGTCATTGATCAAAAGAAGGAAGAGTATTGGAGACAAGACAGAACCCTGAGGGACACTGCTGTTGATAGGGAAAGAGGGAGATGTTGAGCCATGGACAATTACAGAGATAGAGCGGTTGGAGAGAAAGCTCGATATGAAAGAGCAGAGTGAAGGAGGAAAGCCGAAAGAGGGAAGCTTGGATATCAGATCCCGATGCCAAACTCTGTCAAAGGCTTTTGAGATATAAAGGGCTACAACAAAGGATTTCCCAAAGTCTCTTAGAGAAGAGGCCCAGACAATATCTACAGTCACGTGAAAAAGTAAGTGCACCCCATGTAAAGTTTTGACTTTTTCAACATATTTCAACATACAGCTATTTGATCTTCATTTCAACAATATTGATAGATAAAGGTGATATAATATAACAAATATCATGAAACATTTACATTTTGAAGTCCATTGTATAATTTAAATAAACATAAATGCAAATTTCGCATGTGGAAAAAGTAAGTACACCCCTACATTTATCACTACTTGAAATACCTAAAATTAGAATCAGGTGCACCAGCTCAGGTGCAAATGATTAGAACATCGTTAGAGAGGATCTTGGAGGAACCTGTCTTATTTAAACCTCAGACATTTCGTTTGGTTTGCTCTTTGTTGTTGAAGTGTGCGGCGTCACCATGCCCAGATCAAAATAGCTCTCTGAGGCCTTCAGAAAGAAGGTTATAGATGCCTACAAGTCTGGGAAGGGATTTAAAAAGATCTCCAAACAATTTGAAATCAACCATTTGACTGTCCGGAAGATCATCTACAAGTGGAGACGATTCCAAACAACTGCCAACTTGTTCAGGCCATGCCGCCCCAGCAAGTTCAGCCCGAGAGCAGACTGGAAGATGCTGAAGGAAGTTTCTAAGAACCCCAGAATGTCATCACGGGACCGACAGGTAGCTCTTGCCACTGTTGATGTCAAAGTGCATGAGTCTACCATTAGAAAGAGGCTGCACAAATTTGATCTACATGGGAGGTGTGCCAGGAGGAAACCTTTGCTGTCCAGAAAGAACATCAGGGCAAGACTAAAGTTTGCCAATGAACACCTTGGCAAAGACCAGCTCTTCTGGAACAATGTGCTCTGGACAGATGAGTCAAAGGTAGAGCTAATTGGCCACAGTACCAGAAGACATGTTTGGCGAAAACCAAAGACAGCATTTAACCACAAGAACCTGATACCAACTGTAAAGTATGGTGGTGGAAATATTATGGTTTGGGGCAGGTTTGCTGCATCAGGGCCTGGGCAGCTCACCATCATAGAATCCACTATGAATTCTTCATTGTACAAGAGGGTGCTTGAGGATAATGTGAGGCCATCTGTCGGAGAGTTGAAGCTCAACCAAAGGTGGACCTTGCAACATGACAATGATCCTAAACATACCAGTAAATCCACCAAGGAATGGCTGAAAAGAAAGAAATGGAGGGTTCTGGAATGGCCAAGTCAAAGCCCGGATCTAAATCCCATCGAGATGTTGTGGGGGGATTTGAAACTAGCTGTGCATGCAAGAAACCCCTCAAACATCGCACAGCTGAAATAATTCTGCTTGGAGGAGTGGGCAAAAATTTCTCCCAGTCGATGTCAGAGCCTGGCAGACAGTTAGAAGAAATGCCTACTTGAGGTTGTTTCTGCCAAAGGGGGCAATACCACCGCTTAGAGCCAAGGGTGTACTTACTTTTTCCACATGCGAAATTTGCATTTATGTTTATTTAAATTATACAATGGACTACAAAATGTAAATGTTTCATGATATTTGTTATATTATATCACCTTTATCTATCAATATTGTTGAAATGAAGATCAAATAGCTGTATGTTGGAATGTGTTGAAAAATTCAAAACTTTACATGGGGTGTACTTACTTTTTCACGTGACTGTATATCTAAGATATCTATACCTAATATCTATACCTAATATCCACACCTAATATCTGTATATCTAAGCTGTCCTAGCTGTTTCTGTTTTTCCTCCACTCTTACCTAGAACCATGGGCGGACTGGCCATAGGGCATTTGGGCAATGCCCGGTGGGCTGGGACCACTGGGTAAAAAATGGGCCGCTGGGCTGGATAAAAAACTGCTGAAAGAAAAAAAATTGTCACGGAAAACTTCTGCCTCCATCCCCGGGGATTCCCCGCTAAAAATCAAAAGGTCAAAAGGTCATTATAATTACTAGCAACGGTAGCTCCCAATGAAAAGGCAAAATATCAGAAATTGAAGGCTTTTTTTATTTTACACGATTTATATAAACATCCGTTGAATCATATCACACGTAAATCATCAAAATCTAAACAGTATCGTTAGAATTTCAATAAAATCCACATCACTGTGCTCCGAGACTGGTGTGCACCTGTGTCACGTCCTTGTTCACCAGATCTGTATTCCTGGGACTGCCTCCGAGACTGGTGTGCAGCTGTGTCACGTCCTTGTGCCTGCCTCCGATAGTCCTCGTCAAGCCGAGCCTTCTTTCTTGCAACAGCTTCCTTGGACGTTTTCGTTAATGAGGCTTTCCGTTTGGGAGGCATTTTACCGGTTTATCTGAAACGGTACCCGCCCAGAAACACGTACCAGAGAAAACAAATCGTTTGCGCAATGGGCTCTCCGATATTCGATGTGTTCACGGTTTGAATTACGTAACGTAACGTTTGCGATGAAGTTTGTGACTTTTGTGTTCACGGTAGTGTTTGATGTGACGGTGTGAACGTAATTTCGTAATGTTTTTCGTTTTTATTTTCGTAATCGTTTAATGAACCTTTAATGTTTAATGAACGTTTAATGAGCGCAAGAATAATGTTTAATGATCATTAAATGAACTAGGGCATGCCCGTACGTGGGTGCCCGTTCCTTGCCAAAAAAAAAAAATAACGCAACCCGTACGCTCTACCCCGCCCGTACGCCCGTACGCCCGTAAACAAAAAAAACAACGCTCTTCGCTTCCGCCCTTCGCTCTGACTGAATTGGGAGAAATAATGCGCATAAGAAATCGAGAAATTATTATTTTCTCCGGAAGAAATCGAATTACGAACCGTAATGGCGCACGCGGTCGGCTCGGCTCGCTCTCACATCGGCCACGCCTACGCAATAACGCGTTCTGTGATTGGCTGCCGGAAGTGCAGTCTTCACTGTCCGGAAGGTCGCAAATCGCAGTTACGATGAATCGCAAATTAGTTTTAATTAGTTTTAAAACATAGTTTAACGGCAACATAGTTTTCCAACGTGAAATAAATGAATACGCTCTCAAATGTGCCGTCCGAGGCAGAGTCTGTTCGCCACGTTCGGCACACGTGATAGCTCGCTGCTCTCTGATTGGTTGAATCGTTTTTTGGACATAGCTCGGTAACTACTTCTCCGATTAATATGAAACCTTGAAAAGGCACATCCTCGGGTCCCCAGCAATATACCTGGCAAGTTTCAAGTATATCGGACCCGTGGTTGTCGAGAAACAGCGGTCACAGACAAACATACATACAGTACATACATACATACATACATACAAACATACAAACATACAAACATACAAACATACACACAGAGATTACTGGAATTATAGATAGATGAATGAATGAATGAATGATTGTTATGAATAATGCCATGGCGTCGCGTTGGCAGCAGTGACAATATAAAAATGTTTGCCAAGAATTTCAAAGAGAGAAAAGGAACTTTTATCAGCAATGTCGTCTATCCTGAGTTCTAAGCTGAAGAAGAGGTACAAAATCATTCAATTCTTTTTCCTAAAAAAAAGCGTACAGTTGATATGACTAATCACGATTTGAAACACGATGGAATAATATTTACCGATATGAACAGTGATGTGGTTTTTAAAATTGAAATTGTAAAAATACTGTTTAGATTTTGATGATTTGCGTGTGATATTTAACGGATGTTAAAATAAATCGCGTCTCCCAATTGAAGCCCCGCCCTTAGGGCGGGTACCGTTGCTCTTAAGTCTTAATATAATATAATGGCGATACAACAATTTTTACCGCTTTGCTTTGAAGAACGGGAATGAAGGGGGAGGAGCGTGTTAATATGTCTGGTTGAAGGTTTTGGGCTGTGAGGGGGTTTGAAGCCAGATTTTAATATTACAGCCGTCATGTTGGTGCTCGTCATCACTGCGATGCTAAGCGAAAGACGCCTCAGAGCTGTTACATTCACAATCGCTATGTCGTATGTACTCCCGAAACGTGTTTCCTTCATTGTAAAAACTACCAAGTCAGCAGTTAAAAGGATTTTGAGCCGATAGGCCTAGTAAGTTCAGATAGGTCTACTGACTACTGATCTAGTATTGATAACAATGTCGCAAACTGACTTACGATGCTAAATTGGACACTATTGTGTAAATTGGTCCAACCGAATAGTGGACACTATTGTGAGCAGCATTGAGCAGCGGTTTGACAGATCAGCAACATCAAGATTGAATGCTGATCTCTCACTTCTTCACCCAAGGAACTTTGATCAAGTGCCATTGATCTATGGATTGAGCTATGGATTGAGCATTGAGCTATGGAAGAGCTGCATAAACATTTGCTGAGATTTGATGATGGTGTCACTGTGGAACAACTACGAAAAGAACTGCGAAGCCTTGGAGAACAATGCTCAACACTGAAACAATTAGGAGCAGATGCTTATACAGTGCAGGAGGACAGTGAGTCTGAACAGGACAGGAAGACTCTGTCAAGTACATGTAAGTCATGTAAAGCCTGTCCTCTCTGCTGCTACAAGGTGCTCCTCAAGTTGAACCTCTTGACTGATGCCTACAAGAGCATTGGGCTTGCCAACAAGCTGCTGCTAACGCTGCCTGTGTCACAAGTGGCATGTGAACGGTCTTTCTCTGTTTGAAGAGAATCAAAAGCCGTCTGCGAAGTCCAATGACACAAGAAATCTTGAGGCGTTCATGTTGATGTCTGTGGAAAAAGGGATCCTGGCCAAACTTGAAACTAAGGATATCATTGATGGTGTGGCTGCCAGAAGCAGCGAACTGCGCAGGCACCTACTCTCTCAGACATGACATGTGCTCGTGTTACTGAAAATAAATGTAATTTTTAGTGGATTTTATTTAGTTGTTTTTTTTCAAGCATTTCGTCTATTTTCTCAGATAAGCAACATATAAATGAATAATGGGCCGACCTAGGTGAAGGATGCCCGGGCCGGTTTTAAGACCCAGTCCGCTACTGCTAGAACTCCTCAAAAATCCTTTGTGCACCTCCTCAATAGATTCTGTCAACTTCTGGTACGTCCCATAATTATTATTGATCAAGTATTGAAGCCAAAATAGCTATTTAATAAGCCTACCATACAATTTTCATCGTGTATTGATGTTACTGTTTTACCTGCCTGGTCTCTTTCTTGCCACGCCTGCTGCCACCCCGCTCTTGCCACCGCCTGCCTTTGCCCGAACCAAGCCAATGCCTGCTCTCGCCCCACCTATCGCATCATTGTCGTGAATTGTAGTTTCCAACGAACCAAAAACAAGGGGGTTCATGTTATGAAGGAAAGCATGGCGGTGCAGTAGGGAGGATGCTTGCCAATCATTCCAGAGGTTGTGGCTTCAAATCCAGGTGAAGACAGCAATATTGTATATTCTTGATTTCTCTAAAATGAGTTGCATCTCTGAGAATTTCCATGGCATTAACAGATTGCTTAATTTTTTTTTTGAAAGTTCAGGTGTCGAAACAGTGTTCACCTCTTGCTATTAATATAAATTTGTTTTAGCATTTGTTGAAGTCCTTTAGAGATTCAAGTTTTTTCCCATGATTAGGGTTAGGTTTCTTTATATTTACAAGTCTCTACATCTCGCAGCCTAATTTTACAATTTGAAAATGCAAGGGTCTGCATTCTTTAAGTTATTACCCCACGCATATGAAGCGAAAAGCCGGGTTAAGCAATTGGTTCACTGTCTGTCTGTCTGTGTCTGGCTTTGTCCATCTGTCCGTCCACAAACATGAGTTTATGATCGATGAAAAACTTAAATGTTACAGTATATTCTGAACAAAAATTGGAACATTAATGGGAACACAAACCTATAATTCAGCAGTACTTTAGCTCTGAACTCATCCCGATATTGCATTTTTTTTTTTTTTTTTTTTTTGTATACTGAATCCAGGCTCGTGAAAGAGCCAACATTTATTTCACAAACAAATCAACCAGACAAACAAAATATACAAAAAGAGGGAGCGGAAGACAAGATGGGGAGAGAAGGGGAAGCACACAACCACAACATTTGAGAGCAGGGAGAAGTGTGGGAGGGAGAGGGCTTGGGGGCAGGAGGCGTGGGAAGGGGGGGGGGGGGGGGTGGGAGAAGTATAAAACACAAGGGGACCGAAATTAGCGGGGGTAGAAAAGATCAAGGTTTTGGATGGGGGAGGATAAGAGATGGTGGTGAACAGCTGTTTTAAAGACCTGGAGGGTGGAGTGGGATTGAAGAGAGTGAGGGAGTTTGTTCCAGAGGCGGGAGAAAAGAGGAATGAAGGAGTGAAGGTGAGCAGAAAGTCTTGATTTTGGCAGTTTAACCATAAGAGGGTTGCAGGCAGATCTTGTGCGACCTGTAGGAATATTTGGGGGACAGAGCCCAGAGAGGGCTGGGGGGGCAAGGCCAGAGAGGAGTCTGTAGAAGACGGAAAGACCACCAACCTGCCTGCGGTGAGTGAATGAAAGGCCCTTGGAGTTAGCTTCATCGCGGGAGATTCCAATGATTCTGAACGCTTTGGTTTCAACAGCGTGAAGACCGGCTAGGTGTGAGGCAGGAGCACCAGACCAGAGGGGAGAGCAGTATTCCATAGAGCTGCGGATGAAAGCCTTGTATGTGGTGAGGAGCTTAGGTGTGCCAAGGAAGGACTTCGCACGACGGAGGATGCCCAGTCGGCGACTGGCTTTGGAGGCCAGATTTGAAATGTGGTTTTCCCAGGAAAGATCATGGCAAATAGTGAGACCCAAAAGCTTGAGTGACAGAACTTCTTGGAGAGGATTATTCAGAAATTAGATGGGAGGGTTTTCCAGTCGATCTTTTCGGAGAGACATCGTAAGAGTGTGAGATTTATCAGGATTGAAAGACATGTTCCATTTGTTTGCCCAGTCTGTGATTTTGTCCAGGTCTGCAGAGAGTGAGGAGGTTTCAGACTGCCGATCTGAGGGATGAGGAATGGAGCGACAGAGAGTAGAGTTGTCAGCAAAGAGATAGAGAGGATTTTCAAGAGAGTCAGAGAGATCATTGATGAAGACCAGAAAAAGCAGAGGGCCCAGAACACTACCTTGGGGAACTCCAGCCTGAACAGGAAGAGGAGATGAGAGAAACCCATTCAGGGCCACACGTTGACTACGACCAGAGAGGAAGTCCGCCAGCCATGCGTGGAGATTTCCATGGATACCAAAGGAGGAGGGTTTGGTGAGCAGAGCAGGGTGCCAGACCGTATCGAAGGCACGTGAAATGTCAAGGGAGACGGCTCTAATTACCTGTTTGGCGTTGAGGACCTCCATCCATTGTTGAGAAAGCAGAAGCAGCATGTCCAGAGTAGAGTGACCAGGTCTGAAACCAAATTGCTGATCAGAGATCAAGCCATTGGAGAAGAGGAAAGATTTCATATCTGAAGCAATGATGGATTCCATGACTTTGCTGATAATTGGGAGAAGGCTGATTGGTCTGTAGTTGCTGGGATCTGTTTTTGCACCTTTTTTGTGCAAAGCGGTGATGTTGGCTGATTTCCAAGCAGATGGCAGATGACCTTGAGCAAAGGAGACGGTGAAGAGAACAGAAAGAGGGAGTGAAAGAGCGGAAGCACATGATTTTAGGACCCGTGGGCTGATGCCGTCAGGACCAGTTGCAGAATCAGAGTCGAGGGTTGACAGAAACTTTTCCACCTTGTCAGGAGGAAAGGACACAGAGTCCAGGAGCAGCTGGGTACGACTGGGTACGGTGGGTACAGAGAGGGATGGGTTTGGGACACAAGATTTAGAGGCAAACACAGAGTTGAGGCATTCAGCTTTTTCACGTGCGGAGTCAGCCGTTAAGCCGTTTGAGGTGAGGGAGGGGATGGAGGGGGAACAAACACCAGAAACAGATTTGACCAGATGCCACCAGGATTTGGAAGAGGGAGACAGATAAGAGAGTTCGGTCTTGAGAACGGTGAGATATTGTTTCCTGGCTCTCCTGAGGGTGGACACACACTTGTTTCGGGCTTTGTGAAAGGAAATGAGATTTCCTTCTGTTGGATTTGCTTTCCAGGAGACGAAAGCAAGTTGTTTCAGGGCAACAGCCTCACCACAAGATTCCGTGTACCATGGACGGGAGGAAGGGTATGACAACTGAAGACGAGATGGGATAAATCTGTGCATGAGAGAGAGCAATTTACTTTGAAAGAATTCCCAGGATGAGTTGATGTCAGAGGCGGTAGAGATGGGAGACCAGTCCAGATGATTGATGGCTGCTTGATGGCTGCCAGATTGATGGCTGCATGCATAGAAGATGGGATTATTTTTTCCTCTGCTTGCCTGCCTGGCAGTCGAACAAAATGGGAAATCACTCCAAACAGGAAACTTCCTGTTCTCAGGACGTCGTAAAGGACACAAACAACAGGCACTAAAAACTATTGTAACATTTAAAATAAAGTGATGTAATATGCACTGCAACAACAGTGCTAAGCTTCTGGAATTAATTTTGTTCTACGACCTTAAAAATCAATATTTTATTTCAATTGAATTGTATTAAACACTTCGTGGGGTAGTTAAGGTGTTCTATAAACTCTCTAGTTGTTGATTTAATTACTTTGAATATTCCATTTCTGAAGTTTGCATCGGTGGTGTATTGGTGAGGATGCTTGCGAAGCATTCCAGAGGTTGCAGCTTCAAATCCAGATGAAGACGGCAATATTGTATATTCTTAATTTCTCTAAAATGAGTTGCATCTCTGAGAATTTCCATGGTTGAAGTTTGTTTTGAAAGTCCAAGTGTCGCATTAATGATCTTCAAGGATCAGCCTGCCATACATAGTTTGTTCTACATGGTGTTTGCTCCTTTATGGTTGCTTTAGAGACGTGTTTTAGATGTCTAGACCATACATTTTCGAATATTTGTAGTTGCTCATAAATATTGGATAATGACATATAAACTTTTCGGAAGAAATGTTAACTATTTTGTATTTCCTTTTTTGTGATGTCACAGCGCTCAGCAACGCAGTAGCCAGTCCACAAAGAAGTCGGTTGTGAATCAGGTATGCTCATGACCTTCCTTGTTTACATTTCAGTCCGACATGCTATATATATATATATATATATATACAGTATATATATTGTGAGCACATATTTTGAGTTGGTCTAAATGGCAAAGGCAGGAAGTATATTCCATGGCAGTCAGATAGATAAAATTGAAGGCTTGAAGTCTAAAATGGTGTATTGGAAAAGTACAAACAAGCACGACTCCAGAGGCAGTGAATTCTGAACGAGTATTTGGCAAAAGGGTGACAGCAACTGGTGCTACTTCACTGAATTTTGATATTAATGAATGAGCTTTATTTCTTGATTTTGAGCTTGCCAAAAGAAAAGTGAAGGAAACCTTGAAGTTGTCACAGACTTGTATTCATAATCTATAATGGAGCAAATGCGTATACATGTGTTATGTGTACTAGCAGGTACTCCCACTCTACAGGCCTGCAGGTCGGAGTACCCTTCTTGGCCTACCTTCTGTTGGCATTGTGCTGCGGGACATTCTTGGAATTGCACTTGATTCTTATCATCTTTGAAAGAAATTTTATTTATCACAACATATCGTACTCCTCATAAGCATTATCATATTTTGAGAAGGTTCTATAATATGAAGATAAAGGAAGATGATTTGTAATACCGGCTGCCACCAAAGGTAGTGCTCATTCCACCTAAGTGCGGGAGTGCCTGCTAGTATATTTCATGGTATTAGATTGGGCGGTTGGGATGATACATTTTGGCTTAGTCTGAGCAAGTTTGCTTGGGAACAGAGTGAAATGTTGCCTCATACCGGATCTACCCTTTCTTGTTTATTTATAGGATTTGGCAGAGTAGATCTAGTTTCTTTTTGGTTGGATGCACATTTTTCTTTTTAATTATATATGTACATTTATATACATGTATATGGTAAACACTCCTCCCCCTGTCTTTTTTTTTCAACTTGGCCTTTCACACCAACTGCTTTGTTTCATCTTCCTTCAATTTATTTTTCTTCTCTGTCATCCTGCCAACAGGATGAAATCATGGTAAGTAATGGACTATTTTATTTCTCGTGCTGTGAGTGTGAATATTATTGGATTTTTCAACATTATAAAACATCAGAAGTGGCTGCAATAATTATTCATGTGTTATTTATTTTACGCCAAACATGATATTTGTTGTCTTTTTCGTCATTCCTTTCTCAATTCGATCAATTTCTGAATCAAATATGTGTTCATGAGGAATTGTCGAAAGTGACTCGTGAGTTATTGTCTCGCCTTATAAACATATAAGGGTATTTGTGGAATGATGACAAAACCCAAATAATGGTGGTTCTCAAGTGCCAAGATGCTCCTTATAAGTTAATTTGTTTCGCAATATTAATGATGAATTTAATTTCCATCTATTTTCATTTTTCCATTACCGAAGAGTCTCATCTTGTTGGTGTAATCGACGCTCTGCAGGTTTGAGTAATACCCAAACCCCATGTTTGCTGTTGTTGTTGTTTTTTTTTTGTTTTTTTTTAACGTTTACTAAAACCTATTTGACAAACCCGTAAAATACCTAACATTTAAATGCAGTAAAACCTCGCTTAGCCGGATTATACAGCACCAAACTCGCTTCAAGTAATGCTAAATAAATGCAACCTGTGTACGTCCAAAATTAAATGTGGAAGGGAGTGGTTCATCCAGTGAGGAAGGCTGAAGTTGACTAATGTGGGATTTGGACCCAGAGATCTGCTTCACAAAATGAACCTTAATTACTCCTTTCTGGTTGCCTCCTCAATGTTCTTGTACTTATTGGCAAGTGCGTAATAGTCTCGTCCTATTCTGATGTAGCTAAATTTTTAGATAACTTGAAACTTCTGGAGCATATTTAACTGCAGAATTCCCAACATATTCCGCCATGAAAGATGAAATGCTCACCCCTTTCTCCAGTTTCCCTAAATGTCACCTTTGGTAGCCCAAACGGATGGATATATACTATATATAGTCATGGCCAAAAATATTGGCACCTTTTTTTTTTTCTTTTTTTTTTTGTATACATAATCGAGGCTCATGAAAGAGCTAACATTTATCACACAAACAAATCAAACAGACAAACAAACAAAGTATATAAAAAGGGGAGCGGTAGACAAGATGGGGAGAGAAGGGGAAGCACACAAACACATTTGAGAGCAGGGACATCGGGAATGTGTGGGAAGGAGAGGGCTTGGGGGGAGGCGGCGTGGGAAGGGGGGGGGGGGGGTGGGAGAAGTATAAACACAAGGACACCAAGGACTTCCAGGAAAGAAGTTGGAATTTCAAAAAAGTGGATCTGGGGTGAATTAGCGGGAGTAGAAAAGATCAAGGTTTTGGATGGGGGAAGATAAGAGATGGTGGTGAACAGCTGTTTTAAAGACCTGGAGGGAGGAGTGGGATTGAAGAGAGTGAGGGAGTTTGTTCCAGAGGCGGGAGAAAAGAGGAATGAAGGAGTGAAGGTGAGCAGAGAGTCTTGATTTTAGCAGTTTAACGATAAGAGGGTTGCAGCCAGATCTTGTGCGACCTGTAGGAATATTTGGGGGACAGAGCCCAGAGAGAGCTGGAGGAGCAAGGCCGGAGAGGAGGCGGTAGAAGACAGAAAGACCACCAACCTGCCTGCGGTGAGTAAGTGAAAGGCCCTCGGAGGTAGCTTCATCACGGGAGATACCAATGATTCTGAACGCTTTGGTTTCAACAGCGTGAAGACGAGCTAGGTGTGAGGCAGGAGCACCAGCCCAGAGGGGAGAGCAGTATTCCATTGAGCTGTGGATGAAAGCCTTGTATGTGGTGAGGAGCTCAGGTGTGCCAAGGAAGGACTTCGCACGACGGAAGATGCCCAGTCGGCGACTGGCTTTGGAGGCCAGATTTGAAATGTGGTTTTCCCAGGAAAGATCATGGCAGATAGTGAGACCCAAAAGCTTGAGTGACAGAACTTCTTGGAGAGGATTATTCAGAAAGTGGATGGGAGGGTTGTCCAGTCGGTCTTTTCATAGAGACATCGTAAGAGTGTGAGATTTGTCAGGATTGAAAGACATGTTCCACTTGTTTGCCCAGTCTGTGATTTTGTCCAGGTCTGCAGAGAGTGAGGAGGCTGCAGACTGCTGATCTGAGGGATGAGGAATGGAGCGGCAGAGAGTGGAGTCATCAGCAAAGAGATAGAGAGGACTTTCAAAAGAGTCAGAGAGATCATTGATGAAGACCAGAAAAAGCACAGGGCCCAGAACACTGCCTTGGGGAACTCCAGCCTGAACAGGAAGAGGAGATGAGAGAAACCCATTCAGGGCCACACGTTGACTACGACTGGAGAGGAAGTCCGCCAGCCATGCGTGGAGATTTCCATGGATACCAAAGGAGGAGAGTTTGGTGAGCAGAGCGGGGTGCCAGACCGTATCGAAGGCACGTGATATGTCGAGGGAGACGGCTCTAATTTCCTGTTTGGCATTGAGGACCTCCATCCATTGTTGAGACAACAGAAGCAGCATGTCCAGAGTAGAGTGACTTGGTCTGAAACCAAATTGATGATCAGAGATCAAGCCATTGGAGAAGAGGAAAGATTTCATATCCAAAGCAATGATGTATTCCATGACTTTGCTGATAATTGGGAGAAGGCTGATTGGTCTGCAGTTGCTAGGATCTGTTTTTGCACCTTTTTTGTGTAAAGCGGTGATGTTGGCTGATTTCCAAGCAGATGGCAGATGACCTTGAGCAAAAAGAGGGTGAAAAGAACAGAGAGGGGGAGTGAAAGAGCGGAAGAACAGGATTTTAGGACCCGTGGGCTGATGCCGTCAGGTCCAGTTGCAGAATCAGAGTCGAGGGTTGACAGAAACTTTTCCACCTTGTCAGGAGGAAAGGACACCGAGTCCAGGAGCAGCTGGGTACGACTGGGTATGGTGGGTACAGAGAGGGATGTGTTTGGGACACAAGATTTAGAGGCAAACACAGAGTTGAGGCATTCAGCTTTTTCATGTGTGGAGTCAGCTGTGTAGCCGTTTGAGGTAAGGGAGGGGATGGAGGGGGAACAAACACCAGAAACAGATTTGACCAGACACCACCAAGATTTGGAAGAGGGAGAGAGATAAGAGAGTTCGGTCTTGAGATGGAGAGATATTGTTTCCTGGCTCTCCTGAGGTTGGACACCCACTTGTTTTGGGCTTTGTGAAAGGAAATGAGATTTCCTTCCATTGGATTTGCTTTCCAGGAGACGAAGGCATGTTGTTTCTGGGCAACAGCCTCACCACAAGATGTACCATGGACGGGAGGAAGGGTATGACAACTGAAGACGAGACGGGATAAATCTGTGCATGAGAGAGAGCAATTGACTTTGGAAGAATTCCCGGGATGAGTTGATGTCAGAGGCGGTAGAGATGGGAGACCAGTCCAGATGATTGATGGCTGCTTGAAGACCGCGCCAGTTGGCCTGAGTGAAATTCCAGACTCGTCGACGCTGAGGATGCTCCCTGAGAATGGTCAGAGAGATGTCCACTTTAACAAGCACATGATCAGATGAGCCGATTGGAGCAGAAGAGCAGCAGACATTTTCAGGGAAGTTAGACATAACCAAGTCCAGAAGAGAAGATACTCCGTTGCCTGAGATCCGGGTCGGGAAATAGACAGATTGTGTCAGTCAAACACATCCCTAACACATTTTTCAAATACCTCACAATTTTCTCTAAAAACAAGTTGAAATTGACAAAAGTATTTGGTCTCCACAATTCTTTATTTCACTGTTGATATTACAGAACCTTTGTTTTTGATTCAGAACTTAATATATCCTATTGGAATCAGACAAGTCAGGAGACGACGATGGTTCACGAGCGAGCGTTATTCAATGACAAAGGACGGACTATAGCCGAAACAGGCCCGGAGCCAGCTGTACGTAATTGTGTGTGGTGCTGACCTTTAAATTATCTACACACAACATTATGGTATAGAATAACTTTAATTTAATAATCGCCCTGTCGCAACTTCAGACTTCAGTTTAACTTCTATAAATTTTAAATTGCATCGCATTGGCATTATTTACCTTTTTTGTTTACCTATTTCTTCCAACTCTCGGACTCTGCTCTAGTTGTAAGGGGAGGACCCCCAGAAGAAAAATTCGGTTCGATTCCGACAACTTTGAAAATTTGACCTTTGTGGCCTTGAAATGACAAAACGAAGGTTACTGACCTTGAAATGAGATAGAAAATAATTTATAATCAGTTATGAGGTTAGTTAGCTACACAATACCGAAAATTCGGTTAGATTCCGACAACTTTGAAAATTTGACCTTTGTCACCTTCGAAGGTCAAAGGTCGAAGAATCTGAAATTTGTTGGAAAACTTGTACTTCATGATGTATGTGATAATATAAGATCATGTACGACATTTCACCCTACCAGGAAGCGAACAATGTAATAAAACCATCAAAAATCGACTTTTCTAAATTTTGTGACCTTGTGACCTTGACCTTGGGGCGAAAATGAAAAATCGAGCTCCGCGAGGCTAGACACATTGGCCTAACCAAATACCGAAACCCCTGTCAGATTCCACCAACTCCCTCGGAGAAGATGTAGCTTGAACTCCATTATCCCTTAAAAAGACATCTTTTTCGGGTGTCGCTCGGCCCACAATGGGCGCAATACGCCCACTCTAGGCAGGACACAACTAGATCATGATATCAACCTCCCACCCAAGTTTCATCAAGATCGGATGATATCATCGGGTAGTTCTGCTGCAGACAGACAGACAGACACACAGACAGACACACAGACAGACACACACCCATGACGAATATGGTGGTCACTCTGATAACTCGTGAACCAAAAATAATAAGAAATGGCATTGACCAAATTATTAAGACCCTTGACTTAATATTTGGTAGCACAGCCTATGGACAAAATATCTGCAGTCAAGCGCTTCCTATAGCCATGAATGAGCTTCCTACACCTCTCTCCTGGCAGTTTGTCTCACTCTTGTGCAAACTGCCCCAGTTCTCCCAGATTTGAACGGTGCCTTCTCCCAACTGCTGTTTTCAGATCTTCCCATAGGTGTTCAATGGGAATTAGATCTGGACTCGTTGCTGGCCACTTCAGAACAGTCCATCGTTTTGTTTTGAACCATTCCTGTGTGTTTATTGAAGTGTGTTGGGGGTCATTGTCCTGCTGCAAGACCCATGACCTTCGACGAAGACCCAGCTTTCTGACACTGGGTTGAACATTGCGCTCCAAAATGCCTTGGTAATCTCCTGATTTCATGATGCCATGCACACATTCAAGGCACCCAGTGCCAGAGACAGCACAGCAACCCCAAAACATCACTGAACCTCCTCCATGTTTGACTGTAGGGAAGGTGTTCTTTTCTTTGAAGGCTTCATTTTGTTTTCTGTAAACATAGAGATGATGTGCTTCACCAAAAAGCTCTAATTTGGTCTCATCGGTCAACAGGACATTCTTCCAGAAGGATTTTGGCTTGTTCAGGTGTGTTTTGGAAAACTCCAGTCGGGCTTTCTTATGTCTCTCTCTCTCTCTCTTTCTCTCTCTCTCTCTCTCTCTCTCTCTGAGTCCTGGGTCTCCTACCATAGAACCCCCTTTCATTGAGATGGCGACAGATGGTACGAGTTGAAACTGTCGTACCTTGTGTCTGAAAGTCAGCTTGAATCTGTTTGGCAGTTGATTGAGGTGCTTTCTCCACCATTCGAACAATCCTTCGCTGCAACCTTCGATCAAGATCAAACAAAGCTTTTTTATATTGCAGGCACCTGCAACTCACCACAGGTGAGTTAAATTCTAAAGTAAAGGCAAATCACCTGCTTGAAATCTCATTATTTCTCACAACTTCTAAAAGGTGCCAATAATATTGTCCGGGCCATTTTAGGATTTCTGTGTGGAATAAGCTAACATTTAGTAACAGTTTTTTTGTTTTGTTCCACTGCAAACCAAAGAAATACAAATGTGGATACCAAAATATTTTTTAATTTCAACAATTTTCTGGAAGAAATAGTGCATTATTTGAAAAAAGTGCAAGGGTGCCAATATTTTTGGTCAGGACTGTATTTGGAATGCCTCTATTTGAGGAGCCTCCCCCCCCACCCCCCACCTCCACAAAAAAACCAGCTTTCTTTACTTCCTTCCGCTTATTTATTTACACAGGTAAAGCACACTAAATACAACACGGGAAATACAATACAGTTCTATTTCGAACAAGCCTGCAGAAAACCATATGCTGGTCCGTGCCCATGTGTATTCTTGTGTGCAAACCACCAAATTATTCTGCGCTTAACCCCTGACTGTCTTTTCATGAACATCTGAATGGAAACTTGGACAAACTTACGACATATTCCACGGCTACATTCCAGCTAAGCGACGTTTTTATTGGATATTCATTGCTATCTATCTTCCTGTAAGTATAAATGCTTATTTTGCTGTTGAGACAAACTACTGCAGTAATGAGATAACTTGGGAAGTCGTATGTCGGAAAAGGAAAGCAAAATGCCACGAATAATGTAGCAACTTTAATATTCCTCAGTTTTATTTATTTTTTCCAACCGATAAAATGTGCTGGAGATGTTGGTCTTCCTTGCAAGGTGGGGTTTTTTTCAAAGTAGCAAAGGTCCCGGGGTTGCCAGGCAATGCAGAGTCACTTCACAGGATTATTGAGAGGAGGAGGAGGGGGGAGAGAGAGGAGGGTGGGGTGGGGAGAGGGGAGGGTGGGGTGGGGAGAGGGGAGGGTGGGGTGGGGAGAGGCGAGTGGAGGGAAAGAGGTGGAGGGGATGGTAGAGAGGTTATGGTGGAGGGGATGGTAGGGTAGGTGGGGTGTAGGGTGAGAGTAGCAGGATGGTGGCGGGAGCGGGAGGCCGGGGAGGAGGAGAGCAGGATGACGGTTTTGAGGGGAACAGGATGACGGTTTGGGGGGAGCAGGAGGAAAGTGAAGGTGAGCAGGAGAAGGGGTGAGTGGGGAGCAGGAGAAGGGGTGTGCGGGAGCAGGAGAAGGGGTGAGCATGGATCAGGAGATGAGAGAGAGATAGTGGAGCAGGAGGAGGGGTAAGTGGGGACAGGACGAGATTGAGAGGGTAGCATTAAAAGAATGAGAAGGTAGCAGGAGGAGGAAGAGTAGAGCAAGAGGAGGAGTGAGCAGGGAGCAGGAGGAGAGGGAGAGTAGAGCAAGAGTTTGGGTGAGCGGGGAGCAGGAGGATGTGCTATCATCGAGATAAATACTTTTACCAGGCCTCCAAATACAAATTCTATGATATCAAGGTGTGTAATCCCTCAAAAACTTCAGATTTTCCCCAAACTTATTTTTGCACAAGTGTAACAGCCTCAGATGTATCCATCAGTACAATCATTCTGTACCATATAAAGCCCTGTGGATAGAGCGTCATCCTGCCTGCACGTGCATGTGTCTATCGCCTGATTACTTTTGCCTGCAGCAAGCACAGAATGATGTAATTTCATTTTAAAACATTCGTTTTTCACCAGATTTAATTTAATTTTGTGTGAAACACCTCGAGGTACCTCTAAAAATGTAATTAGAAGTCAAGTTGACCCCACGAATAAGCAGTCCCCAAAGGGGACATCAGGGGACAGGGCATGAGACCAATTGGTAGAATGCATGGCATATAGTACCCCTTTAAAAGCAATTCACAGCCTTGCATAGGTTATTTAAAAATAAATTCGAATTGTTCACAAATTTCACAGAATTTGTTTCAGCAAGTCTTAATCTACCTTAGCAACTACCAGAAATGAGAACAGAAATCGAAGTGGGGGTGAAGGGGTGTGTGTGTGTGTGTGTGTGTGTGTGTGTGTGTGTGTGTGTGTGTGTGTGTGTGTGTGTGTGTGTGTGTGTGTGTGTGTGTGTGTGTGTGTGTGTGTGTGTGTGTGTTCACGCACGCACGCGCACATATGTGTCAATCCGGGCCATAACTTTTCTACCATTTCAGTTTTGTCATCGAATTTTCAACAAAGCTAATGCCTAAGTCACACATAGGCGGATATTTTGGCGACTACCGGCGACTGCCGGCGATCAAGATTTTTCGGCGACCACTGGCGATTTCGGGCGGTCAAATATGGTCAGGCGGCAGTATGGCGACTGCAGGCGGCCACATTGCGACGACGCCCCGAGTGGGATGGCGACTGTTGAAGATCGACGACGACTGCATTGCGGATGCACGGCGGCAGCGTGGCGACAGTCTGGCGGATAGATTACGACCGATGGCGGATCGCGGCGACTGCATTGGGGCCAGGTGGCAGTTTACTCCGACGTCCGCAAGACTGCAATAAGACCGCCGGCGATTGGAGACGATTCACACAACTTTTTAAATCTTTATTTCTCTATTTTACATTTCACTTTATTCATTTCAATGATGTATGACATGAAGCATAAAGATGTTTGATGTGCAATAATAAATAATAAAGATGTATCATTGTAATGTAATAATCAAACTTTTCTGCAGGGAGAGAGAATGGAAATAAAGTCCAACAAATTATTTCCACTGGTCCCAAGTCCCATAAATAAAGTTTCCAAAGGACCAAAGTCCCAAAAATAAAGTTCCCAAAAGTCCCAAGTCCAAACAATAAAGCCATATCCTTGTCGGCACCACAGGACCTCACTCCACGGAGACCCTCACACCATCCTGTCTTGCCATGGAATCGTGGTATGTCGTAATGCAGTCGCCAGGCAGTCGTATCTCTGTCGCCAATGGCCGTAACTCGGCCGCCACTAGTCCTACTGCTGTCGTCGTCAGTCTCCCATAGCCGCAGGGGAGACGTGGTAGTTCTTCTGTAGTCGATATGCAGCCGCAACAGTGTCGGCCCGTAGTCGGGAAGATGCCGCAGGAAGGCCGTATGGCATTCGCATCTCTGCCGTGCTAGCTGGTGGGGCGATTGCGGAAGACTATGAGCGACTGGGTTGCGGCCGCTTTACGCTCTTATTACGGATACCGACGACAGCATGGCGGTTCCATCACGACAGCATGGCGGATTTTTTTCGAGTGCGACTGAGCGCGCCGTTTTTAAATATTTGGCCCCTTTGCGGCTCTTGCCGACTGCAGCCGACCTGGGGAGGATAACCACGACTACAGGCGACCGTCCATTACGGTTTCATTACGATTGTCGGCGGGTGGTGGCGATTTTTCCAGTCGCCAGTAGTCGCCGACAAATCCGCCTATGTGTGACTTAGGCATATATTATGAGGATATGGAGAAGACAAATTAATAATTTTGTTGAAAGGACAAAGGTCAGCATCGTCTAAAATCATCAATATTCATCCAATTGACCTGAAATTTCAATTTACCATTTGTGTTTTGGCATCAAATTTTCAAGAAACCTTTATTATGAGAATATTGAGAAAAAAAACAATTCACCAAAACTTGAGGTCAGCGTCACATAAAATCATGAATTTCCATACAATTGATCTGAAATTTTTAGTATTTGCATATTGGGTCACTGAATTGCTTCACCAATGAAAAGCTAGAAGCAAATTGTTTTTTTAATCGAAAGGTCAACGGTCAAGGTTGAAAAAATCATCAAATTTCATCAAATCGTCCTGAAATTTTAAGAATTTGCGTATTGGGTCACTGAATTGTTCTCCAATCAAAAGCTAGAAGCGGATTATTATAATTATTTTTTTTATAGATCATAAGCACAAATGTCAAGGTTGCATAAAATTGTCGATTTTCATCCAAATTGACTTGAAATTTGAGAAGGGTTTGCATACTGAGTCACTGAAGCATATTGCTTTTGAGGTCAAAAGGTCAAGATCGCCTAAAATCATCAATTGTTTGTATTTTTTTAAAATCTGTTTTCATCCTGTTTTGCATACGAAAGGAGAAGAAGTCTGAATACAAAGCGAACAGACAGGCTTTTCATTTTCAGATGCTTTCTAGTTTTCATTGCACTGAATTCCTGCTGGTTAATTATTTTCAATGCACTTAATAAAGTTACACTTTGGGCACATTCCTTAATCTTTTCTTCACTCAATATAATTGTTGGAGCAGTGGAAAAAGTTGAGTTTAATGCTTTGGTGATGCAGAAAAGGCGGAAGGACAGCCCTGCTTAAATCTTATTAAAAGATATGCACTTGGTTATGAGAATCGCTAACATCTTAAATTTTTCAGATTTCACTCCAGATTTTGATATTTGTTTGGTGTATGGAATCCTATCTTCAAATCTGAATCCAGATTTTGATTATATACTTTAATTAGTCCATGAGAGTAGATCTTGTTTGCAAGGCAAGGCACATTTGAATCGGCCGAAACAAAATGGAACCTTGAGAACCCACCGATGTGACATCCAAGAGGCTGACCAAGATGGCACACCGCCATTTTGCCAAAGCTTATTTTGTTTTTTCTTTTGTTATGAGCACCCCGTTGATCATCTTCAAAAAGGGTGTAAAAACAGACCCAAACACCAGGTTTTCATTCATGCACTCCTTTGGAGTTCGATAAGTATGCATGCAAAGCTTAGGACAGCTCAGTTTCATGGTTTTGGAGTTATGGAGGAGACACACACACTGACACACATGCGCACACACACACATGCACACACATATTCTCTTTTATTATTATTATTATTATTATAGATATTCAGTAAAATTTCATAACTTCGGCTTTGGAGCAATTTATACCAAATTAATAGTGTAAAATATAGGATGCTTGAGTTAACTATTTCTGTGGTTTGATTTCATCTCTTTAAGCCTTTAATATCTGACCTGTTGTTGGCTTGACAAGCTTTTGTTGCCTGCCATTTAACACTGTTGCAATCTTTATGTTGGTGTTTGTGACAAAGACATGCCATATTGATTTCTGTAATTCTGCTGTTGATGAGAATCTTGCCTTGGTACCTAACCTCGCACACTTGTTTGCTTTTATTTAACATTATTTTATTGCATCTTTTCTTTCAATGTACTAGTTATTGTTAAAATAATGTTGTGATGTGACATTGTGTTCTTTGACTGAAAAGGACGGTGGAGTTTCTTTCCCTGGGATTCAACCTACTGCAATGAAAAAGAACAACACGTCCTCTTCCGTCAATGATCCCACTTTAAAAATGCAATGCAGTGAAAGGAAGATCCTTTGTTCGTTGTTTTGTATGATTTATTATTATTATTATTTATTTTCTTTTTGTTTTCTATCCTTCCAGGCTGGGTGCCGTGTGCCGCTACATTCACATATAGTATGAGCTAAGTTCTAACTGGTATTCAGTACCACGTTTGAAGGCCCGGTGTGTGAATGGAAAGGAGCAAAACAAAATGTGTTTATGAACTTTAACATTCTGCTCATTCGTGAAAGTTTCCTCGCATCAAAAATGGAGAAACCTTTCATCGTTTGGCAGTGATTCAAGGCAATTTGATTTTTTCAACCATTCTCATCAACTCAAGATTTCATCCAGAATATGGGGGTGGTCCCATTATCGTTGTATGGACCTTGCAGCTTCTTTCCATTGCACAGTACCTTGACTACAAGAGCCTAACTAATCCAATATACCAGTCAATGGGCAGAGTGGCCAAAGACCAAAATAACTTTGGAACCATTAGGTTTGAGACATGGAAGCTTTGTGTGCATGAGCATTTACTTTTACCATGGAAAAACGTTTTTGTGCACAGCAGATAGTTTTGATTGGTGTGAAAGGCAATTCTGTGGTCACACGTTGGGTCCTACTTGCTAATTAGGGAAACTACTTGTTTCTCAGAATTATTGCACTTCAAATTAATTTAAATTTAATTGGCCATCCTGCCTTGTTTTCTATTAACTTTTTTTCACTAACCTGCTAATTTTGCTATGTTAGGGAAATGTAGATTACTTGGGATAGCCATAACGTGAAGCAGAATCGTTATTGTTCTTGCGCAATTTGTCTGAATGAACGTAATGTGTAGCATAACCATGTAAATGCTTATTTTCCATGCATGTTATGAAACCAGCTCAATTATGTTTTTTTATTGAATGATTATTGATTTTATAGATACAACTATTTTCATGTACCAATATAGAGTATAATTTTACACCCTTATCTGTCAAACCAAATACGTTAGAGTTTTACTTTAATTCTTATGATTGCTAATTTAACTTGCCGCATTGTTTATTAATGCATCATATCCAGTGCCTTCAGAAAGTATTCACACCCCTTCACTTTTTTCACATGTTGTTTCAGCCTGAATTGAAAATAGTTTTAATTGAGATTATTTGTCACTGATATACACATAGCACCTCATAATGTCAAAGTGGAATTTTTGTTTTACAAATTTTTACAAAATAATTAAAAATGAAATACAGAAATATCTAATTTACATTAGTATTCAGCCCCCTGAGTCAATACTTCGTAAAAGCACCTTTGGCAGCGAATACAGCTTTACCTCTTCTTGGGTATGTCTGTATCAGCTTTTCACATCTGGATTTGGGGAGTTTTTCTCATTCTTCCTCACAGATTTGCTCGAGCTCTGTCAAGTTGGATGTGGAGCATCAGTGAGTTGGATGTGGAGCATGGAGAAGTTGTTAATAGAAGTTGGATGTGGAGCAATCTTCAAGTCTTTCCACAGATTCTCAATGGGATTCAAGTCTGGGATTTGGCTGGGCCACTCAAGGACGTTCACATTCTTTTTCTGAAGCCATTCCAGTATTGCTTTGGCTGTGTGTTTGGGGTCATTGTCCTGTTGGAATGTAAAGCTTCTGTTGGAACGCTCGCTCACTCCTGGCTCCGTGCGTGAAGCAAACGGCCTTGGCGTGCAGCTCGTTTTTCCAGCCATGCTTGTCCTCACGATCTCTGCACGGAAACCGCAGCTCTCCGTCCGCAGGTCCGCCTCCTCACGACCACTAGCAAGATGTCGGAACACGACCATTCACGATGAAGCTTCCTTGCACAAGAGCAATAGCGACCGTTCGCTATGGGATCCAGAAAGAGAAGATCCAAGAGAACGTGGATGCTGAGAGAGATAAAGTGTCGATGCCGAGAGATAAAATGTCGATGCTGAGAGAGACAAAATGTCGATGCTGAGAGAGAACTTTTCGGTGACCATTCACCAACAAAGTCCGGACCCAAGAGAGAAAATGTCTGCCGTCCTAATTATTTTGTACTTGAGGCTCTGACGTCATCCCACGACGTCTCCGTTTCTGTTCCTATCAGCGAGTCTCATCTTACCAGTCTTTGTGCCAATCAAATCCTGGTCTAATCACTGCTCTTCGGGGCGTGGCTCATGGCCCTGCCTGTGCCTGTGCGCTCACCAACTCGGTGTTATCAGCGATAGTGTTTGATGCCTGGTTTCCGTTTGGTTTTTAATTAGTGTGGTTAATGGCTGATTTCTTACTAGGTGTCTGTAGTGCGGTGTCATAAGGAACACAGGAAAATATTACAGAGGCAATTGCATACAGGGGATCAATTACCCATAATCCTTCGCTAATTAACAAACCCCACCCCTCTCATGGGGAAGAAGATACAAGCTTACCCGACATCCAGTCTACACAAATTTCCTACTTATTACATGGGGTTTCTTCTTCTTCTTCTTCTTCACGACAGTCAGAGCACACTACCTATGCACCCTACCTGGCTCTAAGGTAATAATTGTCTACCCCCTACAAACGTAACTATATATAATATATATGCATATATATTTATATTTATATTTATATTTATATATAAAGAAGAAGAAACTATACATTATCTTTTCCAGTCATGTAACTTTTTAGTATATCTATTAATTATGGTCTGTTTGAACTTGGTGGCATTCTGTCTATCAATTACGTTTTATCGGAATGTACCTTTCGACCCTTTGGACTGCTGACACGCATTAGACCTTTGAAGGATCTTCAAGACCACTAAGACCCCCCAAAATACCCCAAAGAACCAGAGGACCCCAAGACCCAAAATACCCAATAGGCCTCGGGGACCCAACAGACCCCGATGAATCAAACTACCCAAAAGACATCAAACGTTATTCTTTGAGACCATTACACCTATAAACTTAAAACTTCACATAGGGTTGTTGCAAGTTATTATATCTAAACTCTAAAGCATATCCTCCAACAGTATCATCATTCAATACACGACAGTCCAAAGGTCAATGTGTGGTGCGGCCTTCTCCATGACCGCATGGTGGGTCCGTTTTTCTTTGCGGAGGATACAGTGACCTCAATAATTTACATGAACATGTTGGAAGGATTCGCTTTCCCACAGATTGAAGACCTGCAACCCGATATCATTTTTCAACAGGATGGAGCTCTCCCTCATTGGGCCTTAGTCATTCGAGCTGTCTTTAATGAAAAGTTTCCAGGTCGCTGGATTAGTCGAGACAGATCAACCGCCTGGCCCCCACGATCACCAGACATAACCCCCCTTGATTTTTTTCTGTGGGGGTTTGTCAATGATGTTGTTTATAACACCAAGGTGGCAAACGTGCATGATCTTCATTCTCGAATCACAGCTGCATGCGCACTGGTGGACGCAAACTTGCTGAGCCGAACATGGCAAGAACTCGTATACCTCCATGATGTCCTGCACGCGACAAACAGAGCTCCCATTGAAGTGAATTGATGGTGTGCCCAATACGTTTGAGTTTCTTCATCATATAGACCAAAGGGTATTGTTGTATCATTTGTGGTTCTAAATATATTAACTACCAAAGTTGTCCGGATCTTTTTCCAACACCCTCTATGTTTTGGAGAATAGCAATTATGATTTGAACACTTGTGATCATATCCCATAAATTCTTCCTTAGCATCCATAGGAATTCAAACACTAATGTTTATTTGGACAAGAAAAGCACATTTTATAGGTTTGTAGTTTTGATGGTTTGTTAGTGGATTGTAGTTATGACGAATGAAAAAGCTAAATTTGAAGGGGTCCCATGACTCCTTTCAACTCTAGGTGTTACTGATTGGGAGCCTTGATGGCTGTTAGCAACGTGAGTTATTATTATTGAACACCGCTCCTTTCCTATAACATCAATATCTCAGGCACCTTTTGAGCTAGGATGCTAATATTTGGACACGACAGTGACCAAGTGATTTGGCTGTAAAGAGTATTTTTGATTTATTGATTAATCAATTAATCGATTAACTATTTAATTATTGATTCATTATTTAATTAATTTTCATGAAGTTCCAGCTTCGGATGAAACTGGTGGTTTAGGTATGCTATTAGCCAATTGATTCATTATTTTATGATTATTATTTATTCATTTTAATTATGCAATTAATCGATCAATTATTTTACACTGCTCTCTCCCAATTATCTCTCCCAACACCAAGCCTGGTGTTGGCTTAGCAGTTAGGGTGCCGGCTTGGGATCCTAGGATCCTGGGTTCGAATCCCGGTCGATCGCTGAATTAACGGCAGGGTGGTTGACTCAGCCTGTCATCCTTCCGAGGTCGGCAAATTGAGTACCAGCTTGCTGGGATGAATGATCACGGTGTGTACCCGGATTCAGATTAGGTACACCGTATCCCTGCGCATCGTAAGAGCGTGACCAAGAGCTGGCGTCAGGAAGGGCATCCGGCCATAAAAACATTGCCTCAAACAGGGAACCATGATTGTCATGGGGTTCTAGAAAATGGCCTTAAAACGATCATTCTATTCTTCTTTTTGCTCTCTCCCAATTCTGTCTCCATGCTCGGCATCGCTGGGCGCCGAATGCGCCTCTGCAATGTTTGGTGCTCGAGGATATGTTATTTATTTATTTGGCATGGGGGCGGTGTACTTTGAATGTATCTGTACTTGTGATTATTATAATTGTAATCTTATTATTAATATTACTTGTTCGAACTTTATTGCAAATTTGCTTTATTAAACTTCAACTTTTTTAGAATAATTATTGCGGATTTTGTAATGGAGGGTCCACTCAGTTAGGGATTTAGTAGTTGTATGTACAAGAACATCCAAATTTTATATCTGTACCTCAGACTATAAATTTTGTCTAGTTAAGCAAAAGGTTTGCTAGATTTATCTCACTAACACCAACTTGCTTTGTCAACAAACTTTCTAAAACACCTGCTTTTTCCATAATCTAAACTTACTAATCCAATGTTGTAAAATGTTGACATTGTTTGGTTGGAAATACTTGTCCTTTTTTCCTTTTTATTTTTGCTGCAGCTTCTCTCGCTTGACCTCCTATCTTCACAACCTAAGCACTAACCGTTCCAATGCTGACATTTGTGTAGACTTGTGTTGCGCAAGCATTGATCACTTTTGTCCACTGTCCCTGGCTCCCACAACCACCTCCTTTGCCTGTTAGGTTATACGAAAAGGCTGGCTGACAATTAACAACATCGGCCTCATGAAAGGAGGTTCGAAGGAATACTGGTTTGTCCTCACAGCTGAGAACCTATCGTGGTTCAAAGATGAAGAGGTAAGGATGTGTTTTTTTTTGTTTTTTTTGTACATCTCTACTATCTAGTTATCTAGTTAAGCCTGGTGTTGGCTTAGCGGTTAGGGTGCCGGCTTGGGATCCTAGGATCCTGGGTTCGAATCCCGGTCGATCGCTGAAATAATGCCAGGGTGGTTGACTCAGCCTGTCATCCTTCCGAGGTCGGCAAATTGAGTACCAGCTTGCTGGGATGAATGATCATGGTGTGTACCCCAATTTAGAATAGGTACACCGTATCCCTGCGCATCGTAAGAGGCGACTAAGGGTTGGCGTCAGGAAGGGCATCCGGCCATAAAAACATTGCCTCAAACAGGGAACCATGATTGTCATGGGGCCCGCAAGGCTAACCCCTGCTCTAGCGGGGAAAATGGCCTTAAAACGATCATTCATTCATTCATTCATATCTAGTTAACCATGAACTGTGTATTGGACAAAACATATGTTCCTTTGTTTTTACGCCTACACTGATGAAGTCGCCGAAGGCATTATGTTTTTTGGGCTGTCCGTCCGTGCATCCATGATCGGTTTTCATTACCGCAATAACTTGAGAATGGCTGAAGGGATTTAAATCAAACTTGGATCAAGTATGTACTATGATGTAAAGATGAACTGATTAGGTTTTGGGGTCAAGAGGTCAAAGGTCAGAGTCTGTAATATGTATTTGTGACCGTGATAACTTAAGAACTGCTGAAGGGAAGCAAGTCAAACTTGGTACGAGTAAGTATAATGATGTAAAGATAAACAGATTAAATTATGGGGTCAAGAGGACAAAGGTCAGAGGTCCCTTAAGTTAAAAATTCCGTTACTGCACTAAGTTGTGAACCAGTAATGGGATTTTGACCAAACTTGGTACAGTATAAATACATACGTCAATGCAAAGATGAACTGATTCTATTTTGGCGTCAAAGTTCAGAGGTCATTTCAGGTAAAAATGTGATACTTAGAACAGCTGAAGGGATTTAAATCAAGATTGCTGTAAGTATGTAATAATGTTGGCGGAGGCATATTTGTCGACGTCACGATGTCGAAGAGTGCCGTTCTGGTTTCTCTTATGTGCACAAAATTTCCCCATTGGTTACTTAGCCCTGGTTTAAACCCCCGATGGTAGAATGAGATTCCGTTGAAAGTTTTGCTCTTCTTCATAGCAATACTTAACCCCACTCCTAACGTTTCATCAAATCCTGAAGCATAGTGATCATTGTATTTTCATTTTAAATTGAAGGTTTTGACTCGGTCTGGTTTTGGTCTGCAGGCTATTTTTCGATAACTCTTCAAAGATCAAAGAATGAGCCAGCTCAGGCAAAATTGGAATTATCACACCACTTGGTCTCGCACTTCAGCGCATACTGTCTCGCAATGTTTCACTTAGGCTTGGCAGAACCGATCCTGGCCTGTTTTCATCCTGCCCATACAAACTCGCTGATATCCCAGCATCATGACTTTATATGGGTCTGCCTGTTTGGCATTTCCATTCCCTCCCCCCCCCCACCTTTTCCCATGCCTCCTCCCTCCCCCCAAGTCCTCTCCCTCCCACAGTTCTCCCGTTGTCCCTGTTCTCTACTGTTGTACTTGTGTGCTTCCCTCTCTTTCCCCATCTTGTCTCCCGCTCCCTTTAGTGTATGTTCTGTTTGTCCGTTTGTTGTTGTTTTTGGTGATTGACGTTATAGTCAGGTTCACTATGTAATTTCGTTGGAATTTTTGGGGGATTTGGAAAACTATATATTTTTGGAAACTATATTGTATAGTCAGTCAGAAAACCAATGTTGCTATTTGCACAGACTCCTGTATGGCGGTCATCTTGGATTTTCAAAATTGCCGCCGTAGAACTAATTTTTCTCAATATCTCAGCTTCTAAATAACATAGAGCTTTGATTCTAACGGCTAAACATACATTTTCAAGGGCCCCGAATCCAATGGTAACAAGTTCGATAAGCTAGACATGACCATAGAGCTCCTATGTGGCGGCCATCTTGGATTTTTCAAACTGGCCGCCGTAAACTTGATGTTTCTCAATATCTCAGCTTCTAAACAACATAAAGCTTTGATTCTAACGGCTAAACATACATTTTCAAGGGCCCCGAATCCAATGGTAACAAGTTCGATAAGCTAGACATGACCATAGAGCTCCTATGTGGCGGCCATCTTGGATTTTTCAAACTGGCCGCCGTAAAACTGATGTAACTCACCTTCTAAAGAGCACAGAGCTTTGATTCATCATTGAGTAAAGTCATCATCATCCTCATCATCGCTTTCGTTCATCACATCTTGAGAATCCATCATTTTGGCACTGGATGTCACACTGACAAAGGTCTGTACAAGCCAAGTTGTTTGTTCTGCAGGAACATCTAGATGAAGAACAGTCTGTTTTGCACTGACATCTAACCATTTGAATGATGGCCTTGGGGGCTGGAGGCTCCTCAGTTGTGGTGGGTTTCACTTGTCCATCCGTGTCTTTGTAAAAGCCGTTTGCAGGGGATTCAGCTGAGGATCCTGTTGAGCAATGCTTGCCTGACCCCACACTCTGGCTTGGATATGGACTCTAAGGATGTGCTGCTTGAGAGCTCCAAGAGTAGGAGGAAGCCTGTCACATTCTGCCATGTGTTTGCAAAAGAGATACCATCGTAGTTCGGGGATGCTGTCGATGTGGATGCCATTTGGAGAGTAAGCAGCGCATACAAAGTTAGCTAGTGTGGACAACATGTCCTCCGTCACTTCAGTTGCATCTGAAAGCATTCGCACGGTGTCTGACATCTTCACTTGCTTTGAGGTAGACATGCAGCCAGGTTGCTTTGCCTATTCGAGAGAACCTCCCAGTGTTGTCTGCCCCTGTGAAAGCATGAAAGGCTGGCAACGCCTTTGCTCTTTCGACCCCTAGAGCTGTCCACAGTGGCTCTATTTGAAGTATTCCAGAGGCCATGGAAATGGATGTATTCCTCAGCAGTAGGTCATAGTTTGCTATGACTAGTACCAGGACATCTGTGTCGGGAGAGAAGAACACCAACTGCGCATCATGTGGGTTTCGCTGGGATGCCAGCACGGCCTGGTGGATCAACAGGGTGTCAGCTTCTTCATGGTTGTTGTCCTCGAAGAGCAGGTCACTGTTGCTCCTAGTACGCCCTGAAGCAGACGTGATGATCAACTTGGATGAGTGACTGTTGTATTCTAGAGTTTTCGCTGCCAGATAGTCAGTCAGATCAGCCTTTGTTTTGTCATGAGAAAGGAATCTGCTCATTGGGATGTGTTTGATGTTGGTGTCATCTCTGACTTGATACTGTACTGCATCCTTTCCTTGCCTTCTTTTAGCCCTGGTAGCACTCTTCAGAGAATCGTTTTTGTACGTGTCAAAGACCAGTGTGATCTCATCACAATCTTTTGTTAGAGACATGAGTCTGTCATTGAAGCATTCACCCAGATCGTTGACTTTCACTACAGTGGCTGGTTTCTTTGTCAGCTTATGCACAAGTACCATCCCATCCACCAGTGCAATCTTCCAACTTGAAGGTTTACTAGATGTGGATGCCATAGTTCTTGTGTCCATTGGATCTTCTTGTAGAACACTTGCAGCTGGTGTCTGCTGCTGATCTTCGGGGTGAATTTCTGCTCTTGCTAACTTGTCGAGAAGATGAATTAACTTCGACTTGTCAGTGCATGGAAGAATTGTCCCATCTGGAGCGAACAGTGCTCTTGGTGTCACAGTGAACTCGTAATTTCCGATGGCATATTTCTGGTTGACGTCTCTGTTTGACTTGGCAAGGACCATGAGCCTTCCGTACAGTTCCTTAGTCTCCTTCAGATCCACAGTCCTGTCTCTGAGTTTCACTGTGGTTCTCTTGTTCCCAGACGTGAACATCTTGTTGTTCTCCTTCTTGACTGGTGCCCAGAGACTAACATCTCCATTGATACGCTCCGACACGTAGTCTTCATACAACTTCTGACCAGTGACATCAATGTTCAAGATCTGTGGTACATACTCGTCTGGGATGTAAGCATTCGTTATCACATTGTGCAGCTTGTCACCTTCAGTGTCAAATGGATTCCCGTGACTCAGTATCGCAGCCTTGATCTTGTTGATTGCTTCATGCTCCCTCTTGACTGCACTTGGACCAAGGTCATGATGTTCTGTGATCTTGTCACCTTCCAGGCCAAACTGACTCTTGAAGTCTTTTGACAGGCATGATAATTCTGGTGTAACCATGAAGAATCTCTGTCTAGCATTGGCATTGTTAGAGATGCCAATCAGTCCAGAGTGAATCTTCATCAGCATGTCCAGATTTTAGATTTCGTTGGATTGTTTTTGGGATTTAGAAAAATCAAAGCTCCGTCTTATTTAGAAGATGAGATCCTGAGAAACATCAATTTTACGGCGGCCAGTTTGAAAAATCCAAGATGGCCGCCACATAGGAGCTCTATGGTCATGTCTAGCTTATCGAACTTGTTACCATTGGATTCGGGGCCCTTGAAAATGTATGTTTAGCCGTTAGAATCAAAGCTTTATGTTGTTTAGAAGCTGAGATATTGAGAAACATCAATTTTACGGCGGCCAGTTTGAAAAATCAAAGATGGCCGCCACATAGGAGCTCTATGGTCATGTCTAGCTTATCGAACTTGTTACCATTGGATTCGGGGCCCTTGAAAATGTATGTTTAGCCGTTAGAATCAAAGCTCTATGTTATTTAGAAGCTGAGATATTGAGAAAAATTAGTTCTACGGCGGCAATTTTGAAAATCCAAGATGGCCGCCATACAGGAGTCTGTGCAAATAGCAACATTGGTTTTCTGACTGACTATACAATATAGTTTCCAAAAATATATAGTTTTCCAAATCCCCCAAAAAATCCAACGAAACTTTAAATCTGGACATACTGAACCTGACTATTAGCTCTTACATGAGCCTCAATCTTGTATAGAAAAAAAAAAGAAAAAAAAAAAGCAAAGCTCGTCATGTTGGGATTCCACATTTGTATACCATATGTTACCTTCTCTATTGTATATTAATGTAAAAGTCCACTAATATCTTTGGCCTTCCTTTATGTGGTGTATGTGCATTTCCCTCCACAAGCCTTGGATCACCGTATGAAAAGGAAATAAATACGGAAACTCTGTTCACTTAATTAATTATGGGTACATTGATTTTGCAGCTTTTTCCCCCTTTTCGTCCTTGCTACACATTTTAAATGATTTTCACCAAGTTAACTATTTTTATTTGGAGAAAATTCGGACTAGATGTCGATAATGTGTCATTTGCCTGAGTGCGAAGACTTCTTTGGCAGGCTTTATTCTTCCATTCAAAGTTGAAGTGTTTTTCATGTGGTTAAAGGAAATTGGTTTTAAAACTGCCAGATGTTTCAGTATCCCCGTTTAGCCACTCGTGCTCCCACCCAGTCAAAGGCTCTGGGGTTTCACTGCGTTTCTTCTGTCTTTACATTGAGCTTTAGAAGTGGCTCCAGTTTAGGGTGTGGTGGCTGTGGTACTGTCGTTGATTTTCATTGGGAACTATATTTTTGATTTTCCTGATTGGTCACTCGCCTCGAAGCTGTCTAGCCCTGGGTTTGAATCTCAACGCAGCTATAAACTGTCATCCCGGTGTTTCCATCAATGCCTGTGCCGTCCCTCTGATGGGCGTTAAACGGATGTCCCGTCTGTCGGCGTTACTTGGTGGATGTTAAAGATCCCACGGTGTCCTTCGCGACCTTCGCGACGCGACAATGTCCTTCGCGGAGGTTGAGGACCAGTTCACTGGTAATTCCCTGTTTGTCGTTAAAGGCGGCAAAAAGGCGTGGCGGCAGGAAGGGCATCCGGCCGTAAAACATTGCTTCAAAAAGGGGACCAAAAAACAACAACCACGGTTCCCGAAAAAGGCCAACCCCCGCTTGCGGGGAAAAATGGCCTCTAAAGGTGGTTTGTTTGTTGTTTGTTGGTGTCCTTCGCGAAGAGTAGGCGAGTTATCGCTGGCACCATGGAACATGTTCCAAATTCCTGCCCCGACCTACAGAGGGCATTGCATCAGCGGCACCACCACGTCTGCAGTCAATGATGCCGCTCCACAGCCTTGTGCTGCATATGCAAAAGAAGAAGAAGCCACCTAATTGGTATTTCCATTTGAGCATGACCACTTGGAGATGTTCTCGAATATCCCAACTTCATATCCCTTATACTGTGATTTGTCTGTCGTCTACTTTGCGATTCATGTAAAAATGTACGGATATTCATCTTCTCTACGTGTGATATATCTGGTGCAAGCTTCATAAGAAATCAGAAAAGAACCAGTTTTAGCACAACCAGTGTCGAAGTGCTGAACCTGATGGATTTCATTAAATTTTCACTTGGACTCAATGGTGCTGGTTTTTGATAGCTGGACCTCGAAGCTCAGGTTTGAAGTTTGTGACCAGGAAGAACGACCATTGTGCCATGTAATAACATAATTTATAACTCCATGTTTTGCTGTCTTTTCACCAAAGGTTTTGTGCAATTTTATTCAAATGAATACAATGTAGCAGCCAAAGTAGCAACTGCTGGCAGCAATTTTGATGATCATGAAATGTATAAAATACTGTTCAGGGAAAAGGTGCATGTGGTGAAACATGCGAAGTAACGTGTGCTGCTTCTTCAGGGAAAAATATTAAATATCTTCTGCATTTTATTTAGTACTAGCATATAAGTATTTTATTGACCTCATCCCTTATACAGTAATTGGAAGAGGGGGAGAACAACATATAAGACCCATCGCTTCGCTGATGGGAATACCAATCTTTGCGTAATTGCTATTAAAAAAACGTTTTTCTTTTGAATACCAAGTTGAGGCTTGTGTAAGAGCTAACACATATAACATATAATGAAGGGAGCAAGAGACAAGATGGGTTGAGAGAGGGAAGTATGCAACAACAGTAGAGAACAGGGACATCGGGAGATCTGTGGAAGGGAGAGGGCTGGGGCGGGGTACACGGGATAAACAAGATGGACACTACAAGGACTTTCAGGAAAGAAAACGGAATTTGAAGGAGGTGAATTTGGAGTGTATTAACGGGGGTAGAAAAAAAAAAGATCAAGGTTTAGGATGGGGGAAGATATGAGATGGTGGTGAACAGCTGTTTTAAATACCTGGAGGGAAGAGTGCGATTGAAAAGAGTCAGGGAGTTTGTTCCAGAGGCACGAAAAAAGAGGAATGAAAAAGTGAAGGTGAGCAGAGAATCTTGATTTTGGCAGTTTCACCATGAGAGGGTTTCTGACAGATATTGTGTGACCTGTAGGAATATTTGGGGGACAGAGCACAGACAGAGGCAGGGGGAGCTAGAACGGAGAGGTGTTGGTAGAAGACAAAAACTGCCGAGAGAGAGAGAGAGAGAGAGAGAGAGAGAGAGAGAGAAAAGAGAAGAGAAGAGAAGAGAAGATAAGAGAAGAGAAGAGGAGACGGAGAGGAGACGGAGAGGAGACGGAGAGGAGACGGAGAGGAGAGGAGGCGGAGAGGAGAGGGCGAGGAGGCGGAGAGGATACGGAGAGGAGAGGTCACAAGTTGGTGTTTGCAGTTTCGCTGCGTGTGCCAATACACAAATGCTCCCTCGTTTTTTTTTGGTTTTTTTTTGTTGTTGCATCACAAACCTTCCTGTGGGTTCCCTTAATATGCTGTCATTGGTTTCATTGAAATCTGCGAATTCATCTTCGAGTTATCGCATGACATGTAGATACGGCTCCTTTCATAATATAGATTGTCAGCGTTAAAGTTTAAAAAGACTCTTTTGGTAAATGATGGATGGATGGAATCAAAGGAACATTGATCAAGGTATGCTGACCGCCTTGGGAATAAAGGTGAAGCTGACATTTTGGACATTAACCCCTCGACCCGTGCAAGACTCGTTCTTCAATTCTACCCTCCCTTTTGTAAACGGTTTCAGCAAAATCACCAAAAAAAGTCGGTACCTTTTGTTTTGTTATCACATTTATTCGCACCAAATACATAAACCATAATCTCATGTAATATACTTTTCAAGGCAAATAATTCACATTACATGTTCAAAATTGTGTGACGTTGTCCTTTTAAGGAATTTGGCATCAATCATGAAATCTGATATTGAGTGGGATGTAGTTATTACAAGAGTACTGATTACCTTGTTATCTGATGGCAGAAGTAGCAAAACGAGCACGACTTTCAATATGATGAACATTTTCATGCATTTCAACTGCTGTCTTGTCATTACATGTTCAAATCAAATGGACTATACAGTGTATACACATGTAGGGAGCTGCAGCGTAGATCTTTCAATTATGTCTCAAACCAAATTGCCTTTGCCCCTCGCCCCTGGTGTTGGCTTAGCAGTTAGGGTGCCGGCTTGGGATCCTGGGATCCTGGGTTCGAATCCCGGTCGATCGCTGAATTGACACCAGGGGGGTTGACTCAGCCTGTCATCCTTCCGAGGTCCACAAATTGAGTACCTGTTCACTGGTAATTCCCTGCGTGTCGCAAAAGGCGACTAACAGGGTTGGCGGCAGGAAGGGTATCCGGCCATCAAACATTGCTTCAAAAAGGGCACCACTGTGCCCAAAAAAGGCCAACCCCTGCTCTGCGGGCAAAAATGGCCTCTAAAGGTGGTTCCTCCCCGATATCATTTGTCTCTCCGTTCTGTGCTCAATCGGTGCATTTCCCTCCCGGCCTGACCAATGTACAGACTACTGTTCGCAGCACTTCGGCTGAACAGGTAGTCTGAACACTGGGCAGTCTGACAGAGGCTTGAATTGTGTAGTCCTTCATTTTCTTTCCTCTGCTCTCATTGAAAAATCTGTTGGTATATTGTGACACCTCTGGTATGTGAATGCAAAGATATACCAAACCAAATATATATATATTTTTATCCACATTCCATTGCACTTCCATTTTCATGTTTGCACTCATTCCTGATGCCAATTGAAAAGTTGTGTGCTGGGTTCTGAAACTTTCTGTGAAGGGGATGGAAAAAAATACATATACTTTTTGACATCTTGTAAAATTTGTGCACCTAATGAAAGGGAGACAACTTTATTTCACCTAGCTGAGAATTACTTGATCTGATTATGAAGAAATTTAGAACTTTGCACCATTGTATGGAAAATTTAATCGCCTTTTTTTTTTCTTTTCTTTTTTTGTACACTGAATCGAGGCTCGTGAAAGAGCTAACATTTATTTCACAAACAAATCAACCAGACAAACAAAATATATAACTAGAATAGAATCTAGAATCTAGAATCCGGGCACTCGGTAGAGCGCATACCTTCGCCGCAGCTACTGTTCTGTACTTGGCATGGGAGTGTATGCGATGTGAAACTTTATGTGAAATGCGATCGATTTTTAAAAATCAGAATTTGAGCAAATCTGTTTCATTCGTCTGTTAATATGCCTCCCCGATTGACAAATCTGCAATTTGAATTTCATTTGAGGTTGAAATGATTGCGGGAGATCGCGTTATAGTGATGACGTCTTGGACATCCTCTTCTTCAGTCGCTCATAACTTTGAGTGAAATACGATCGAGTTAAAAATAGTCAGAATTTGAGCAAATCTGTTTCATTCGTTTGTTAATATGCCTCATCTCTTGACAAATCTGCAATTATAATTTTTTTTGAGGTTGAAATGATCGCGGGAGATTGCGTTATAGTGATGACGTCCTGGATGGACATCTTCTTCTTCAGTCGCGCATAACTTTGAGTGAAATACGATCGAGTTAAAAATAGTCAGAATTTGAGCAAATCTGTTTCATTCGTTTGTTAATATGCCTCATCTATTGTCAAATCTGCAATTATAATTTTTTTTGAGGTTGAAATGATCGCGGGAGATCGCGTTATAGTGATGACGTCCTGGATGGACATCTTCTTCTTCAGTCGCTCATAACTTTGAGTGAAATACGATCGAGTTAAAAATAGTCAGAATTTGAGCAAATCTGTTTCCCAAAATCTAATCAAATGTGTCCCGTATAATAACCAATCATCCCACCAAATTTCATGCAATTCGGTTGAATACTTTTTGAGTTATGCGATTAACATACACACACACAGACATACAAATAAATACACAGCGATCAAAACATAACCTTCCGCTTTTGCGAAGGTAAAAAGACGGAGCGGAAGACAAGATGGGGAGAGGAGGGGAAGCACACAAACATAACATTTGAGAGCAGGGAGATGTGTGGAAGGGAGAGGGCTTGGGGGGAGGAGGCGTGGGAGGGGAGTTGGAGAAGTATAAAACACAAGGACACCAAGGACTTCCAGGACAGAAGTTGGTATTTCAAAAAAGTGGATTTGGGGTGAAATTAGCGGGGGTAGAAAAGATCAAGGTTTTGGATGGGGGAAGATAAGAGATGGTGGTGAACAGCTGTTTTAAAGACCTGGAGGGTGGAGTGGAATTGAAGAGAGTGAGGGAGTTTGTTCCAGAGGTGGGAGAAAAGAGGAATGAAGGAGTGAAGGTGAGCAGAGAGTCTTGATTTTGGCAGTTTAACCATAAGAGGGTTGCAGGCAGATCTTGTGCGACCTGTAGGAACATTTGGGGGACAGAGCCCAGAGAGAGCTGGGGGGGGACATGGCCAGAGAGGAGTCGGTATAAGACGGAAAGACCACCAACCTGTCTGCGGTGAGTGAGTGAAAGGCCCTTGGAGTTAGCTTCATCGCGGGAGCGTCCAATGATTCTGAACGCTTTGGTTTCAACAGCTTGAAGACGAGCTAGGTGTAAGGCAGGAGCACCAGCCCAGAGGGGAGAGCAGTATTCCATTGAGCTGCGGAAGAAAGCCTTGTATGTGGTGAGGAGCTCAGGTGTGCCAAGGAAGGACTTCGCACGACGGAGGATGCCCAGTCGGCGACTGGCTTTGGAGGCCAGATTTGAAATGTGGTTTTCCCAGGAAAGATCATGGCAGATAGTGAGACCCAAAAGCTTGAGTGACAGAACTTCATGGAGAGGATTATTCAGAAAGTGGATGGGAGGGTTGTCCAGTCGAACATTAAGGAATAAGTGAAACCTGTAAAATTTCCGAACAATTTCTGTGGAGGCAGCCATATTGTGCATCTCCAGTTGTGAGGCATATTTTTATCTTGCATGCATTTCTCAACCTATCTTTATTTATCAAAGTTATTTAATTTATTTTTTGGGAATATTTCTCGGTCATTATACAGAATGTCTCAGAAGTCTGGACCCACAAAAAATACGCATTTTACCTTTATTTTTTTTAATGTTCACAATTTATTCCCATTAACTTGCAGGCACATAACAATTCTTGCACGTATGTTTGTTTCACCGAACGTTTCTTAAGAAGGAAAGACTGATGTCAGCACATTCTTTCCGAATGTTTTCCTTTAGCTTTGTTTTACTGCTTGGTCTCGTGCTGTAAACCATGGATTTCAGGTGTCCCCATAAGGAAAAAGTCTAGCGGTGTTAGATCTGGACTTCGTGTAGGCCATTCTACCCGGCCATGGCGTCCTATCCACATCAAAGGTGTCGTTTCATCCAGGCAGGTTCAGACAGTAGTGGCATAATGGGTCTGTCGGTGCCACACATTTCTCAATCACACTAAAGGCAGACCATCCAAATAAGGAACCAAAACCTCCTATAACATCGCGAGGTAGCATGCAACAGCAACATTCTCTTCGTAAAAGCAGGGGCCTAACAGAACCTCACCATGAATAGCACACCATAATTCTAGGATCATATTGAACATGAGCTTCTTCAGTCCAATTAAGATTCTCATAGCTCCAATATCGGCAATTATGACGGTTGACTCTTCCGGTCAAACGGAATGAGGCTTTATCTCTGAAGACTATGTCGGATAATAATGTTGGTTCTATGTCAAGTCTACGCATTACCTACTTTAAAAATTCCATACGTCAGTCGGCATCAACTCAATGAAGAGATTGCACAAAGGTAACCTTATATCGGTGGTATTTGTTTGCCTTTAAAATTCCAGCGATGGAAGAGCGGCTTGCTCCCCTTTCATCACTAATCTTTCTCAACGATTTTTTGGTGGTTCTTGCAACCACTGCAATGACTTTTTCAGAATTAGTTCCATCTGTAGAGGACCCAGGACTACCAGTACAAGGTTTATCAGCAACACTTCCTGTCGCTTTCAATCGTTACAATTTAATGACGAATCGATGTCTTGGCTTTGGCTTCTCAGGGTGTTTTTCATGGAATAACTGACATGCCTTCCTCTGGCTTTTTCCGGAAGCTTGTCGCAACACAAATTCCACCTTCTCTTGGTATAATGAGCCATGAGGGTATTTTATTTACCTGCAATATAAATAAAATACTATAACTGCCACTTTATATCTGCTGGTAGTGATGACCGGTTTCCTCGGCCTTCCCGCTTTGATAGCAACCCCACTTGGAAGCAACCCCACTTGGATGCAACCCCGCTTGGATGCATCCCCGCTTTGATACAACCCCGCTTTGATACAACCCCGCTTTGATACAACCCCGCTTTGATACAACCCCGCTTTGATACAACCCCTGCTTTGATGCAACCCTGCTTTGATACACCCCCGCTTTGATACACCCCCGCTTTGATACACCCCCGCTTTGATACAACCCCGCTTTGATACAACCCCGCTTTGATACAACCCCGCTTTGATACAACCCCGCTTTGATACAACCCCGCTTTGATACAACCCCACTTTGATGCAACCCCGCTTTGATACAACCCCGCTTTGATGCAACCCCGCTTTGATGCAACCCCGCTTTCATCAGACACACTTTGATACAATCCCGCTTTCATTGGACACGCTTTCATTGGACACGCTTTCATTGGACACGCTTTCATTGGACACGCTTTCATTGGACATGCTTTCATTGGACACGCTTTCATTGGACACGCTTTCATTGGACACGCTTTCATTTGACACGCTTTCATTTGACACGCTTTCATTTGACACGCTTTCATTGGACACGCTTTCATTGGACACGCTTTCATTGGACACGCTTTGATACAACTCCGCTTTGTTACAACCTCGCTTTCATACAACCCCGCTTTGATGCAACCCCGCTTTGATACAACCCCACTTTTATACAACCCCGCTTTCATTGGACACGCTTCCATTGAACATGCTTTCATTACCCCCGCCACCAAAGGTGTTTTCACCCCCTGTCTGTTTGTCTGATTGTGAACAAAATATCTCAAAAAATTGTGGACGGATTCGGACGAAATTTGGCAGTGATGTAGCATATGTCACAAGGACGAAATGATTAGATTTTGGTGAACATCCAGATTCGGATCTGGCTACTAGAATTTTTTAAGTGATTGGTCACCATTGGGAGATAGGGCCAAAAACGATACATAGCAGGATATCTCAAAACGTTGTGGACGGATTTGGACAAAACTTGGTGGAGAGGTTGGGTGTCTGACGAGGACAAATATATTCGATTTTGGTGAAGATCTGAATATGGATTCGGATATGAGAATTATTTAATTTTTTAAGTGATTCTTCACCATTGGGAGATGGGACCAAAAACTATACATTGTGGGATATCTTAAAAGGTTATGGATGGATTTGGACGAAACTTGTTGGACCGGTTTTGTGTGCGACAAGGAAGAATCGATTCGATTTTGGTGAAGATCTGAATAAGGATTCGGATATGACAATTTTTTTTTTTTTTTAAGTGATTCTTCACCATTGAGTGATATGGCCAACCAGGCGGAGGTATGCTCTCTACTGAGTGCCATTCTAGTTGGACATGCTTTCATTGGACACGCTTTGATACAACCCCACTTTCATCAGACACGCTTTCATTGGACATGCTTTCATCGGACACACTTTGATACAACCCTGCTTTGATACAACCCCACTTTCACCCTAGGCCCCAGGTGCTATCTTACCCCACAAACGCAAAAGCAGCCGATTTTATTAAAAGTTAACGGATTTTGCCAGATTTTATCACCGTCGAGTCTAAAGCTATATAAGCGACTACACAAAATACACCTGGATATGAGATTGGAGCTGAGATGAGGGTGTGAGGACATTTGGTATACAGTTTACCTTAGCCCACCTGTTGTAGTAATCAGCACACTCCCGTCAGCAGGCCTGCCACAACCTCATTATACATTCCAACAACCAACAATAGCATGCAGCAATATATATAGCATTGGTGGACATTTCCTGCACACACACAGCACATAGCATGCATGGTTCGAGTACCGTCGGTGTATTTCAGTGGCTGTTTGACCGATTTTGACCAATTAAAAGATATCATCGGCTGCACAACCCCCAACATTGCATGAAAAGTGAAAATAGAATTCAAATCTGTATTAAGACAAGCACGTACGGCCAGCCTGGATGAATCGCGCCAAGTTGAAAATTAAATAATTATCCACTCGCCACCTGAGGTAACTTGGTCAAAATGTATTCGATTTGCACCGGATTTGTGGTGGCCAGGTGTTAACACCCCCGAACCACTACCAAGTCCGATAACCAAATTCAAATCTGAGCTGAAACAAGTCCGTACGGCCAGCCTGCACGAATCGCGTCAAGTGAAAATTAAGGCACGGCCCTCGGAAAAGACACGATTTCTTTATTCGACGATAACTTAAAAACTACAAATCCCACAAACGTCCAACTTACCTTATTCTTCTCCTCATGTTCTTATCTCTCAAAATCACCAAGGTTATGCGAAGCTACGGCGCAGGAAACCAACCAGTTACATGGCCTGAGAAAAAAAGTGTTGCGTTTCTTCTTCTTTCAATAATAACAACTTCTGTCTTCCAGACCGTACAACCAATCATGTTGAAATTTTAATCACTTATTTCCCTTGACGAGAGCTACTTTACATTAAAATTTCATTTAAATTATTTATTGTGGCCAAACCATGTGACTTATCGAAACTTCCCAAGTAACGTTTTAACTTCCGCACATGGGGAACGTTTGTGTAAAGTTTCCACTCGATATCTTCTAAAATGAGGTGGGAGATAGGATTTAAAGTTTATGCTTAAAAACGTTATAACTCAGAAACAATGTGACATACGACGTCATCATGCAGGAATTTTTTGTTCGTCATGAGCATGCGATTCTGCATGTAAAGTTTGGGCTCGATCTGTTCAGCCGTTGTGGAGAAAAAGGGGTTTGTGTTTTTCACGAAAAACAATATGGCGGATGAACCATGTGACGTATGACGTCAATTTTTTTTGCATTCTGATTTTTTTTTTCACCAAGGTCATGTAAAAAAAAAATCATAGTCGTGGCATCAAGGGGTCTATTTGTCGAATTCTAACTTCGGAACATTAGCACTTTTAATATCCTAAATAAAGTTGTTTTTTGGTCCCATTGCAGAGTTCTTTTGAATGAGCCATGACTCAATTTTTTCCATTGAGCTGTTTCTGAGATATAGAGGGTCAGGATGTCGATACAACCCCGATCGGAGATTAAAATGTTTTCCAGGATGGCACCCATACAACGTGACTTATGACGTCATAATTCACAGTAAAAAAAATTCTACCTGTCGAGCCAATCACTTGGTGAAAATTTCGTGTAAATCGGACCAATGGTTGCTGAGAACATTAATTTTATATTTTTCAAAAGTGAACGTCTGGTGGAAGAATAAAAAAAAAAAATTTTTTTTGCATACATAATCAAGGCTCGTGAAAGAGCTAACATTTATCACACAAATAAATCAAACAGACAAACAAACAAACTATATAAAAAGGGGAGTGGTAGACAAGATGGGGAGAGAAGGGGAAGCACATAAAACAACATTTGAGAGCAGGGACATCGGGATATGTGTGGGAGGGAGAGGGCTTGGGGGGAGGCGGCGTGGGAAGGGGGGGGGGGGCGGTGGGAGAAGTATAAACACAAGGACACCAAGGACTTCCAGGAAAGAAGTTGGTATTTCAAAAAAGTGGATTTGGGGTGAAATTAGCAGGGGTAGAAAAGATCAAGGTTTTGGATGGGGGAAGATAAGAGATGGTGGTGAACAGCTGTTTTAAAGACCTGGAGGGAGGAGTGGCATTGAAGAGAGTGAGGGAGTTTGTTCCAGAGGCGGGAGAAAAGAGGAACGAAGGAGTGAACGTGAGCAGAGAGTCTTGATTTTGGCAGTTTAACCATAAGAGGGTTGCAGGCAGATCTTGTGCGACCTGTAGGAATATTTGGGGGACAGAGCCCAGAGAGAGCTGGAGGAGCAAGGCCGGAGAGGAGTGGGTAGAAGACAGAAAGACCACCAACCTGCCTGCGGTGAGTAAGTGAAAGGCCCTCGGACGTAGCTTCATCACGGGAGATTCCAATGATTCTGAACGCTTTGATTTCAACAGCGTGAAGACGAGCTAGGTGTGAGGCAGGAGCACCAGCCCAGAGGGGAGAGCAGTATTCCATTGAGGATTCCATTCCATAACAATAAACTCTGGGAAAAACAATAGGTATTCCTCTGCATTTCATGCAGTGGAAACCTAATGAACTAAAAGTGCACTCTGTAGAGCATATACCTCACCAATCTGAAGAGTTTACGGTTTCTATCTCACTGATGGCCGAATCTGGATTCGGACCTGAACCAAATTCGAATCGGCCTGTTCTCGTCACACACCCAACCTCTCCACCAAGTTTCGTCCAAATCCGTCCACAACTTTTTGAGATATCCTACTATATCTAATTTTTGGCCCCATCTCCCAATGGTGAAGAATCACTTAAAAAATTATAGTATCCGGATCTGGATCTTCACCAAAATCTAATCATTTCGTCCTTGTCACATACACTACCTCTCTGCCAAATTTTGTCCGAATCCGTCCACAACGTTTTGAGATATCTTGTTCACCAGCAGACAAACAGGCAGGGGTGAAAACATAACCTCCATCCATCTTTAGTGTTGGAGGTAAATATACCTGCAATATAATGCAACAACATTAAAAGGGTTTAATGTTTTTATAATATTGCAACAACATTAAAAATACGTGTTATTACTATGCGAGCACATCTATAAAGTAGATGTATTGAGAACGTGAGTGCATCTCTAAATTACTTGCTTATCGAACGTACATAAATCTCAAAAGTACGGAACGTGACTGCACCTATAAATTACATACATTTGGAAAGTGAATCAATACAATGAAACCGTAAATGTCTTTGTCCGCTGTATAAACATAAACCTATGCTGCCAATGCATCGTCAACACACCACACAAAATACACCAGGCAAAACAAGTCCTAGCGAGGGCCTGCAATCTCTGATTGCTCTCTATATTTACCTCCGCCACTGTAGGTGGACGTTTGTACGTTTGTTTGTCTGTCTGTGAGCAGGATATCTCAAAAGGTTGTGGATGGCTTCAGCCGAAATTTGGTGGACAGGTTTGGTGTGTGACAAGAATGATTTGATTAGATTTTGGTGAAGATCAGGATACGGATACTGATCCAAGATTTTTCATAATGATTCTTCACAATTGAGATGTAGGGCCAAAAACGATATACACAACACACAACAACAGGCATTTTAAGGCCATTTTCCCTGCTAGAGCGGGGAGGCCAAAAACTATATACAGCATGATATCTCAAAAGGTTATGGCAGATTCAGACGAAAGTTGGTGGACACTTTGAGTATGTGGCAAGGACGAAGTGGTTCGAATTTGGTGACTATGCGGATTCAGATTCAGGTTCTGTTCAGCCCTGGCGGAGGTATGTGCCCTACCGAGTGCCGTTCTATTTTTATCTGTTGTGAAGTTCCAAGACTGGATATCTACTTGCCTGAAGAACTACTGATACCTGTGCCATTCGAAGTAGTTACCTTGGAAAGCCACTTTATTTTCAGATACGAGAGATGCGCTGAAAGACCCTATTCAAAATGCTACAAAGCTCTGACCTTTGACTCAGACCAAGGTGACAGTGAGGGGAGTAGCATACATTGTTGTGCAAAACAAAAGAGTCTTTTGCTTGTCACATTTAGAGATTTCATTTAATCATTCTTCAGCTGAATTGTGTTCCTTCTACGTATAGAAAATTAAATAACTACTTTGCCTGGGAAAACCCCGCTTTTTTACTTTGCAGACGACTCCGCATCATTCAGTACCCAACCCATTGAATGACTGACAACAGCTGTGCATCCCTCTCAGCAAATCTGGAAAATGTGCAGATGCTAGTCTGACGTATGGAATGTCATTTCCCATCTAGGTTGTATTTTCTAAAAGATCGTCTATCAAAGCCACTTATCATCTTCCTGGTCGTCCACCGGAGGAAGTTTAGTCCCTCAACCTTTATGGTGCTCGCAATCATCCATGAGATCCCCTGGTTAGTCCATCATAAAGCTAACCTTGAAAGGCAACCGCAGACCCTGTATCCTCCGTCATGCCAAAAACCTTCTTGGCGAGCTGAAATGTCTCGAGGCCATCCAAGATCTTGTCAGTTGCTCAGTGGAATATTTCTCTTCTATGGACTAGATTCCCTGCTTAAAACCTCTTGCAAAAGGATACTGGATATTGACATTTCGCAGACAAAAAAAATCCAGACGGACAGGGCCAGTTGGTCTGTAATTGCAGTCAGGTTGGTTGTCTGTTTTCTACCATCTCTCTCCTACTTTTGCTCTTCCCCCTCTTTCAGCCCTCCAACCCTCCAGAATGCACATTTTCTTCCAGTAACCCTCTCATTGTTGGTCTTCCAAAATGCATCCTTTGTTTATCTTTGCTCCCACCTGTGGATACTCTTCCTTCCTCTGAGTCGGTACAATCTACTGTCCTTTCTTTGCTTCAAGATGGCAGTTCACTGCCATCTCGCGTCTTCCATCCCTGCCCGTGATATTTTATACTTCTGTAAACCCTGCCCAACCCTACCCCTCTAACTTGCCGGTTTCTATCGCTCCCTCCTATCCCCTTTCCAGTTCATTCATCAACATAATTGTTTCTGTGTGGTTATTTCCCCACCACACAACGATGTGCATGCGTACCACAACCAATTAAGCACCATTCCACCGCTTTTCTACAAACGGAAAAGATCAGGTTTTGTCTGAGCAGTAGATGTTTCATTCTTGACCCACACTTCAAACTTTTTCTGACAACTAAGTTCTTTACACACAGTGTAACCGTCTACTGCGAATGCTTTAAGATGCGAAACACACTTGGGCTTCAAGGCCTTTTCCCTCGAGATTGGATAATTATTTCCAGCTGTTGTTACTTGTATCTACCTTTTCGAGCATATTTGCTCTGGTATTACATTTTCGTGGAACTTTATTGCATCACATCATAATGCACGTGTATTACAATGTACATACTTATTGTACGCAATGAAAACCGACACCCATGCATTGAATTACATATGTCAACTTGATCATACAGCACCGAATACACCAGAATATTTGAGGTGGACTTTCTTAATTATTCTGTCATTTGGTACAAATTTACTTTTTTTACAATTTTTATTATTAATTTTATTTTAGGTAAAACTTTTTATAAAAATATTTATTTTAAAAATGTTTTTTTGTTTTTTTTTCAATCTAACTTTATTTTTGCTTCCTCTGTAAAACAGACTACGATATATTCCTTGTCAAAAATAAAACGTGTTGAATTTCGTTTGTGGTAACTTCAATAATCGGATAATTTAGATTGCGTAGACTGGCAGGATGGCCAAGAGGTACGCACACTCGCCTCCAAGCTGTGTAGCCTGAGTTTGAATCCAGACCCAGGTATAAACTGTCACCCCGGTGTTTCACAGGCAGGGTCATTCATCAATGCGTCTTCTGTCCCTCAGATGGACGTTGAGCTGGTCTGCCGGCATTAGTTGGTGGATGGTAAAGATATCACGGTGTCCTTCACGAAGACTAGGCAAGCTATCGCCATCACCCTAAAGAAATTCCAAACTCCTGCCCTAACCTTAGTCGAACGTCAAACCTGGCCAGCCGGTTCGTGAAAGACTCGGGGCAAGCTCCCCCTGGCCAACCCGATAAGAACTTAGAAATAATTGTGACCATTAGAGAAGATGAAGAAGAACACGTTAATTTATATTAGTTCAAAGTTCAAATACCGATTAGACTTACTTCTCTGTCATTTGCTAGGTTGCCCAGCTTTCCTATAAAAGGCATCCTCTTTCTCCTGCCCATCCCACATTTCTTTCCTCCCGAGTCGCATGATTCTTTCATCTATTTATATAATAGTTACATCTTTCTTGAAACATGGGTTTTCCGTTCAATTTTTACCAGTTTTACATTTTGTTCATACTACTTCGCTTAATGGTAATCCTTTCCCAAATGTATACATGTGTGTGTGTGTGTGTGTATATATATATATATATAGTCACGTCAAAAAGTAAGTACACCCCATGTAAAGTTTTGACTTTTTCAACATACAGCTATTTGATCTTCATTTCAACAATATTGATAGATAAAGGTGATATAATAAAACAAATATCATGAAACATTTACATTTTGTAGTCCATGGTATAATTTAAATAAACATAAATGCAAATTTCGCATGTGGAAAAAGGAAGTACACCCCGACATTTATCACTACTTCAAATACCTAAAATTAGAATCAGGTGCACAAGCTCAGGTGCAAATGATGAGAACATCGTTAGAGAGGATCTTGGAGGAACCTGTCTTATTGAAACCTCAGACATTTTGTTTGGTTTGCTCTTTGTTGTTGAAGTGTGTGGCATCACCATGCCTAGATCAAAAGAGCTCTCTGAGGCCTTCAGAAAGAAGGTTATAGATGCCTACGAGTCTGGGAAGGGATTTAAAAAGATCTCCAAACAATTTGAAATCAATCATTCGACTATCCGGAAGATCATCTACAAGTGGAGAAGATTCCAAACAACTGCCAACTTGTTCAGGCCAGGCCGCCCCAGCAAGTTCAGCCCGAGAGCAGACTGCAAGATGCTGAAAGAAGTCTCTAAGAACCCCAGAATGTCATCACGGGACCTACAGGTAGCTCTTGCCACTGTTGATGTCAAAGTGCACGAATCTACCATTAGAAAGAGGCTGCACAAATTTGATCTACATGGGAGGTGTGCCAGGGGGAAACCTTTGCTGTCCAGAAAGAACATCAGGGCAAGACTAAAGTTTGCCAATGAACACCGAGGCAAAGCCCAGCACTTCTGGAACAATGTGCTCTGGACAGATGAGTCAAAGGTCGAGCTATTTGGCCACAGTACCAGAAGACATGTTTGGCGAAAACCAAAGACAGCATTTGACCACAAGAACCTGATACCAACTGTAAAGCATGGTGGTGGAAATATTATGGTTTGGGGCAGCTTTGCTGCATCAGGGCCTGGGCAGCTCACCATCATATAATCCACTATGAATTCTTCATTGTACCAGAGGGTGCTTGATGATAATGTGAGGCCATCTGTCGGAGAGTTGAAGCTCAACCGGAGGTGGACCTTGCAACATGACAATGACCCTAAACATCTATCTATAATCCCACTAATCTCTGTGTGTATGTTTGTATGTTTGTATGTTTGTATGTTTGTATGTTTGTATGTATGTTTGTCTGTGACCGCTGTTTCTCGACAACTACCGGTCCGATATACTTGAAACTTGCCAGGTATATTGCTGGGGACCCGAGGATGTGCCTTTTCAAGGTTTGAAATTAATCGGACAAGTAGTTACCGAGCTATGGCGATTTAGCCGTTCGCCGTTCGCTTTGGCGTTGCGAATGGACCAAACCATTTCATGTAAATAGAGGGGGGGGTTCTGTGGTCGTTGCGAATGGACCAAACCATTTCATGTAAATAGAGGGGGGGGATTGTCACCGTACTCGCAAGCCGTTCGCCGTTCGCTTTGGCGTTGCGAATGGACCAAACCATTTCATGTAAATAGAGGGGGGGGATATAATTTTAGATATATATATAGTACGGGCATATATATAGTACGGGCATGCCCTAGTACCAGTAAATCCACCAAGGAATGGCTGAAAAGAAAGACATGGAGGGTTCTGGAATGGCCAAGTCAAAGCCCGGATCTAAATCCCATCGAGATGTTGTGGGGGGGGGGGGAGGGGGGGGGGATTTGAAACGAGCCGTGCATGCAATTTTTTGTTGAATAAATTATTGCAAAGTCAATTTTTCATTGTTTTTTGTTTAATTAGATCACCTTTTTCTATAGATACTGTTTAAATGAAGATCAAATATTGATATGTCCACATATGTTTAAAAAGATGAAAAACATTTCATGGGGTGTACTTACTTTTTCCACATGCGAAATTTGCATTTATGTTTATTTAAATTATACAATGGACTACAAAATGTAAATGTTTCATATTTGTTATATTATATCACCTTTATCTGTCAATATTGTTGAAATGAAGATCAAATAGCTGTATGTTGAAAAAGTCAAAACTTTACATGGGGTGTACTTACTTTTTCACGTGACTATATAAATATAAATATATATATATATATATATATATATGTAGTTACCCCTGTCTTTTGTTATAACTTTATCTTCCCGTCTGTCCTCCCTCTGCCGCCTCCTTTCCCTTTGCCACAATTCTTGAAGGACTTAGTACCTCATGCTCCTCATACATTCCCTTATTGAACTGTTCAATTCATTCTCACTCATTTTCCAATGTATTTTATATAATACCAACCATTTTGCACAAATCTTAATGCTCTCACTTTCACTTTCATTCTCTTTCTACGTCAACAGCTACATTGCTACTTACCGCAATTTGCTGGGCAGGAGATTTCGTGCCGTTATCCACAACTTCAGAAAAAGTTGTTTAAAACTATGAAAACTTATCTGCTTCGCTGCTGCGCGGTATGCTTCTGCCGTCTGAACTTCTGATGCTTTTGCTTCATTGAATTACTGCCCACTCTTCATCAGCAGTCCTTCAAACATCCATTTTGCTCTTGGAAATCTAGTCGCCCTTGACCCTGAAATTTTTTCAATGACCATTGTCAAATTCGCACCACACGCACATCGTAGCTGTTCTTTACTCATCTTTACTTCATTTAAGAAGGTTTGAATGTTTCAATCTCTTTCTTCTTCCACGATTCCTAGAAATTCCACCCCTTTCCTTGGTTCCTCCCCCTACACCTCCCATCTAATCCCTGCACTCTTGCTTGCACCCCATCCTCTCTTGCTCTCCCTGCTACGCCTACATCCCCCGATACAGAGCAGAGGCGCCTACGTGGCAAACAGTTGACTTCAGTGTGCCAGACTTTGGCGCACAGATGCTGGGCACAAGGGAGGGGGTCAGGGCCATAACTGCTGAATGAGTAAATGCACTAGAGGGTAAAGTTACACCTGGAGGATATATAAACTCCATGTGTATGTATATGTGTGTGTGTGTGTGTGTGTGTATGTATATATGTATGTATATATATATATATATATATATATATATATATATATATATATATATATATATATATATATATATACACAATCGTGGCCAAAAATGTTGGCACCCTTGCACTTTTCAAATAATGCACCATTTCTTCCAGAAAATTGTTGAAATTAAAAAATATTTTGGTATCCATAATGTATTTCTTTGGTTTGCAGTGGAACAAAACAAAAAAGCTGAAAAAAAACTACTAAATCTTAGCTTATTCCATGCAGAAATCCTAAAATGTCCCAGACAATATTATTGGCACCTTTTAGAGGTTATTAGAAATAATTAGATTTCAAGCAGGTGATTCTCCTTTACTTTGGAATTGAACTCACCTGTGGTGAGTTGCAGGTGCCTGAAATATAGAAATCACTCATTCAACCAGTTTGAATGGGGAAAAGGAGTCATTCTGCTGTTCTGTGTCACTGTGTGAACTGTAAGGAGCATGGAGAAAAGAAAGAAAACCAGAGAATTGTCTGAGGAGGTCAGACACAAGATTGTAGCCAAGCATGGACAATCTCATGGCTACAAGTCCATCTCCAGAGACCTTGATGTTCCTGTGTCCAGCGTACGCAATGTTAGCAGGAAGTTTAAGGCCCACGGCACTGTAACCGACTTCCGTGGATGTGGCTGCAAGAGAAAACTTGATCGAAGATTGCAGCGCAGGATTGTTTGAATGGTGGAGAAAGCACCTCAATCAACTGCCAAACAGATTCAAGCTGACCTTCAGACACAACGTACGGCAGTTTCAACTCGCACCATTCGTCGCCAACTTGATGAAAGGGGGTTCTACGGAAGGAGACCCAGGAGGACCCCACTGCTGAGATCGACATAAGAAAGCCTGACTCGAGTTTGCCAAAACACAACTGAACAAGCCAAAATCCTTCTGGGAGAATGTCCTGTGGACAAATGAGACCAAATTAAAGCTTTTTGGTAAAGCACATCATCTCTATGTTCACAGAAAACAAAACTAGAACGGCACTCAGTAGAGAGCATACCGCCACCTGGTTAGCCATATCATTCGATGGTGAAGAATCACTTAAAAAAATTATACTAGCTGGATCCTCATCCGGATCTTCACCAACATTGAATCGATTCTTGTCAGACACACAACCTGTCCAACAAGTTTCGTCCAAATCCATCCATAAATTTTTGAGATATCCTGCTATGTATTGTTTTTGGCCCTATCTCCCAATGGTGAAAAATCACTTTAGAAATTAAATAATTCTCATATCCGAATCCATATTCAGATCTT
>NC_136263.1:185453184-185620684 GCF_964187855.1 Myxine glutinosa | reverse complement strand
TTAAGAAAGGCGCCAACCGCGTCCATTTCTAAATTGTGGCCGTCAGGGGGCCAACTATAAGTGGTTCACCTGTATGGCATAGGTGCCACGTTGACCCAGAGGTCCATCAACGGGTGGTGCTTGCCCGCAAAAGAACTGCGGTCCATTGTGGGCGGCCACCAAAATTGCGGTCCATATGGTGTATCGATCCAGGCAGCAAGCAGCGGAAGTACAGGCCCACAACTGCAGAGCCAGCACCTCTCTCTCCTCTCTCTCTGCCGCAAAGCCAGATCCTCGGAGGTGGGAGACAAAAGAAGACAAGTGAGTAAGGTGGTAAGGGCGCAAAAGTGCACGCAATGCAAGGTAATGCACACTGGGGGCACATGGGAACCAGGTGAGACAGGTACGTTCCTACCGTACGCCCCCCCGCCCCCACCAGGTAACCTACATTGCCCCTCCCTTACCCCTTACTGTATCCACAAAACACAACACTACCCATAAACATCTACTTTACACATCAACAAACGTCCCTACTGTCTTCCCCGTTCCTCCCATAAACCAAATTCGTCTTCTCTCCCTCCTAACCAATCAAATTTGCCATTTCCAACTCTCATCAAAATTTGCCATCTCCAATTCATCATCAGTCCCTCCTAAGGAGGGAGAGATGGAATCACCCCAATGTCTCATCCACGTCGTGATGCGTCTCACAAATCCACACAGCAATTCTCCTTTCCTGCAACACAGAACAAAGGAACACAGGTGTGGAGTCATCATCATCACCTCAGGTAAGTGACTGCGCATGGTGCGACGGGTTCATCAATCCTAACTATTTCCTAAATGACTTTAACAACTTTACATTACCCGGGGTCTTTCCCTGCCAATCCATTGGCCAACTTACACTATGGGTTCTAAAAACCAATTCCCATTGACCAAACTGTGGTGCTTCTCAATTTGGGGTCTCACTCCCCCGATTCATCTCCCGGTGCCCTCGCACAATTTCTGGGCTGTGACGTGTAGCTCTCCCAGCAGGTCTACCCACCTGCACACCTCCACCACTGTAGTTGCCACCCGAGCTTACCTGCTCCTCACCCTAACCTAACTAACTGGGGAAGGCCCTCTCGCACTCTCACCCCCTCAGTGCCCTCTCTGGCACGGGCTGCCCGATCCACACCCGGGATCCTCAGGCACCCACTGACACTAACGGCTCCCAGAGCCCACCTGCGGCCTCACCTGGCCGACATCCTCACAGTGGTGGAGTGCCCAAACCAACTACACACACTAACAGGCTACACGCCCAGCCATTTCCACAACACTAATGCACCCATCCACAATACCATTCTGCAACCGCACCACAAATGCCAATATCCAACCACAATTTACCTATACCCTCTACCTAACACTTACACTACCCTCCCCGGGTACTCGTGAAAAGGGGTCCACTCTTCCCCCATCCACACCTTCGCACCATGCACACCACTCCGTACCACTTACTCCAACTCTCTCCACACCACTCATTCTCTGCTCCATGTATTCCACACACCTGTACTTGCACACCTGTGCTCTCATACTTGGTGCCGCCTGCACCCTTCTCTCCCCCAAGCGCATTCGCGCTGATCCACAACACTCACTGCTCCACACACCTGTCCAGTTCTCACACAGCATCATCTCATCTAACTACTCCCCTCTGAAACTTGTGCTTCCCAGTCGTCCCTTTAAACTATTGCGCTCCCTCGTCATTATCATCCACTCTAATCTACCTGCGTCCCCACTACAGGTATCATTGTCACTATCTAACCTTAACGTTACCTAATGTCATCTTCGCTAGATCCCTACACACAATATCCTAACCCACCCGGGCTAGTTTTCACTGCCATGCACCCCATAAGCTATAGCGCATTTGCCCCCACGTTTGTGAGGGATGACAGAGTTGCCATCCCACCACATCGGGCATCTCCCACTACCAATTTTGCACATCAAATTTCAACAAATCAAAAATTTGCCAATCACTACTCATCATCTGCCAATCATTACTGCCAATCCTTTGCCAATCATCAAATTTTGTTTTTTTCTAATTTTGGGTCCAAAACACTAACCTCATCACCCGTCTACTTATTAGATCCTCTCGGTGCGCCAATTCCCTTCTAAAGCTCGGCTTCGTACAGCCGAGCAATGAATGCGGGTTGTTTTGTGCCAGCGGCTGGATGCGTCCGGCACTCGGTGCAGGGACGGGGGCTTACCCGTGCCGAGATCCCACGCACCACCTCGGCGCGGAGCCATCCAATTGCCCGATCTCGACCTGCCGGAATGCCTCAACAAAAGGTGGTCGCCATGACGACCCTTCCTATCGGGCTGCCCGCTCCGCCTAGTGGAGCACGGACGCGGCCGTTCAAAGCGAGGCCCAGCGTGGATCGCGTACGGCGGTCCTTTCGAACCCGCCGTGGCTCGGATCCCCGCTGGTTCTCGCGGCACGCGAAGCCCGGCACGCACCGAGGGCCCGATTCGGCTAACTGTCGTTCTAACCGCTAACCCGGTTACCGTCGATGCCTCGCCTGCATGCTCACACGCATACGCTACCCCTTTCCTGCCCATACATCCAGCTGTTCCCATGCTCCTCGTCGTACCTTCTCTAACACACCCAGGTACACTCATTCCACTCACAGCCTTGGTCACACACCTGACCACCGAACACTTTGGCACACATTCGTTGTTCGCACACCTCACCAACACACCTCTTCGCGCCCCTTCCTCGGTCACCTCCTCTGTGACAATCACAGGTGTGCTTTCACTCGCACACCCAACCACGTGCCTCACGACCAACTCAAGTGTGCATTCCCACACACGCTCTACCATTCCAGGTGTGCTTCCTTTCTCACCTGTCACAACCAACTCACGCTCCGTGTCACTCTTACTACTCTCACCTCCACTCTTGACAGCGCACTCACCCTTACTCTCGACAGCGCACTCTTTCCTCATGCACCCGTCCGTTACACACCTTTCTCGCGCACACTCTCCCGTTACACCCTCTGTAACACTCACCACAGGTGTACACTCTTCCTTACTTTTGACAGCGCACTCTTTCCCCATGCACCTGTCCGTCACACATCTTTCTCGCACACCCTCTCCCGTTACATCCTCTGTAACACTCGCCACAGGCGTGCATTCTCCCTTTACACCCTCCGTAACACTCCTCACTGCGCGCTTCCATGTGCTCCCTCGCACACGCGCTACGACCGACTCACTCTCGACAGCACCCTCACTCCTTGGCACGCACTTTTTCCTCACACACCCCAGAGTCGGACTTTCTCGCACACCTCCTTTTTCGCACACCAGACCTGTCGCACACTTCACCAACGGCCTCTCACGAACACCCGGGTCCATCTCGACCCCCAAGCTTATTAAATCACCTGGCGCATCATACGCACGACCATATTGGTCACCACTTACACCGGGTCCTCTTTCTCTTCGCTTCTCCTCCATCACCTGCGAATCCCTCATCCGGTTAATGAGCACATCATCACGATCCGAACACAGACTTTGGACCAATTCTTTTACTTCTTCTTTGATCTCTTTCTTATCCCCTCTCCGTCGCTTCTTAATTTCGCTTACCCCTTCTTCCACTTCTTCTAATTTCTGCTTCACCTCTTTTATTTCCCAGTGCGTCTCCTCAAGCTCGTCCTCTAAGGCCACCTTGACCGTTTCTATGTGCGTCCTCACCTGCCGGTCCTTCGTCTCCATTACCTCTGTCACCTCGTCCAACCTCGTTGTCAGTCCCTCACGTACCATCTGACATTGCCTCTGTGTCGCTATCAAGTCATTTTTTAGGTCGTTTTGTGTCGCTTTTAACCCTCCTAATACCGCAGTGTTCCTTTGAACCTGCTCCGTTAGTTCTTTTTGTCCCTCCGTCAGCTGTTCCACTCCCAGCGTCAACTCCTCTATACCACCTTGCAATTTTACAGTCCCCTTTCTCACCTCCTTCTCCATGCGCTCCTTACAGTGCCTCGCGCACTCCTCCGACCTCCTCACTCACGCCTCTTCTGATCTCCTCTCCCATCACTTGCATCTCTTGCCCAGATGCCACCCTCATCTGCTCCATTTCCTCCCTGTGAGCATCCAATTTAGTTTCTACCCCCATTCTGTCCCCCTCTATCTGCTGCCCCATTTTTTTAACTTCCCTTTCCGCTTGGTCCCTCATGTCCCTCAATTTGCCTTCCATACTGTTTTCTAACCCCTCTAACCCCTTTTGCATCCCTTCCATTTGATTCTCTTGAGCGGCCATTCTGTTTTCTACCCCCGTTAACCCATGTTTCACCCCTTCTATTTGATTCTCTTGAGCGGCCATTCTGTTTTCTACCCCCATTAACCCATTTGGTCCTGGATCGACCCTGCCTCACTCTCCTCTACCGGAACCCAGCCGTCTTGATCCGCCCGAGCGCGACTTTCAAAATTCGGGTTTTTATTTTACAACAAAACAAATTTCGGTTACTTGTAATTTTGAGCGCGTTAAGCGCGCTTCGGGTCCGATCTCACTCCTCGACACCAATTGTTACGGACACGGCTTAAGATGTTATGATGGGCCGAGCGGAATGGCCGCCGTGTTCGCACAGTTTACCCGATTACCCCCACTCACCCGATTCCACCCGACGTTGACCAAATCGCGCTATGCTAAATCAATGAAGGAAAGGACACAACGACTGGGATAAATGAAACGACGCAAGGGGTACAGTTCTCAAGACCTCCGGAGGAGGATATAATTAGTGGGGGAGAAAAGGGGTAGATTACAAGGCAATGAGGTAAAGACACAGAAGAGATAGGCACTTAGACACAATCTTATCTCTCCCAGACAGACCACAGACAAACGGAACAAGACTGACTTACACAGGGATTGATGGCAGGGAAGGACAGGCAGTCGATAGCACAAGGTGCACCTTGGCTCAGGGGCAGAATCAAGCACGGTCCAGTCCAGAGATGCGGGGAGGTGTCACGGCGCTCGGAGGTGGCGTCCTTCTCTCTCCAAGCTGAGGGCGCATCTGACGTCACCTCCCTCTTCCTGCGCATGCTCAGCGGGGAGTGACACGCCCTCGGCTCGTTGGCTCCGCCCCAGATGGGATCGGTCCGCCGCTTCTATTGGGTGCGGGGGTTGCCGGGCTCCGCCCTTGACGAGGGGCTGACAGCGAGCCCCTACTTGGTAACCCCGTCGAGCACATGGTCGATGGCGGCTCGCTGGAAAGGCTTGGTGCCCTCCCAACACCCCCTACCAACCAAGCCGGAGTGAGGACGCGCACTCCCCGCGCTGCCGCCGCTGTTGTTGTTGTTGTTGCTGTTGCTGTTGTTGTTGCTGTTGCTGAACCGTGAGGAAGAGCTGCGGGGAGGTATTGGGAGGTCCTAAACTTCCTAACGGTGCCATACAATCACATTCTGGTGCAACGAAGAGTCAGAATTAATGGAAACGAGTCCTTAACTGACATAAACTAAGAATAACTAGCAAGATGTCCTATAGTTGTCTACGTGAGATGCGGTGGACCTGGATGCGACATTTAATGGGGGAAATAGGGGGAGGTCGGGTCTACAGAGTGTTGTTTACAGAAAATGGGACTAGGGAATGGGGGATTGGGGATAGTTGGGAAGGATGGAGGAAATAGGGGAATATTTACAAGCGGATATGGATGGATGCCAATCTCATATCCGCAACAATATATATATATACAGACTTGGCATTTAATATGGAATATTTCTTTGGTGGGGGTGAACTTACTTTTCAAGATGTCTTAGAACCAAAAGTTCATTGGAATTATGTTGAAATTATTCTAGATTTTGTTAATGTGACCTTTAAAAGAAACAAAAACCACATTTGACATTTCGAAACAAATAAATTGATCCTTGAAAGTGATGTAAACTGATATCGAACTCAATTAATGGACAGTACTGTGTTAAACTTCTGTACGTTTTCCAGAAGTATCTCTTTATTTTGCACATTAGCCAAAAATTTTTTTTAACAAAAACAAAAGTTAAATTACGACTGGGATTACGGACAGTAAAATTACAGTTCAGTACTTCGTGTAACCCCCACGACCATTCAGGAGAGCACGTACACGTTGAGGCATGCTGTTCATGAGATTTGCCAAGGTTTGGACAGGAATCGCTTGCCATGCAGTGACAATAGCCTGCTGCAATTCACGCACAGAGGTCGGCGGCTGGTCCAAGTGGTCGATTTGACGCGTTAATTCTGCCCACAAGTTCTCTATGGGATTCATATCCGGGGACATGGCAGGCCACTCCATATGCTCTACACCACGGTCAGCAAGAAAGTGTTGGATCATGCGAGCACGATGAGGCGTGCATTGTCATCTTGGAAGACAAAGTTTCCTCGAAAGGCTGCACGAGCAAATGGAAGCAATGTTTCTTCCAGAATGGCCCTGTACTTGAACTGGTTCAGGTTTCCATTCAGACCAACCAGGTCAGTTTTTCCCCCTGCATGAAAAGCAGCCCAAACGGTCACCCCACCACCTCCAGCTTGGACTCTTGGCACTATGCAATCTTTGTTGTAGGCTTCATGTACTTGTCTGCGCACTCGGACGCGGCCATCTTGACGATAGACCAGAAATCTAGACTCGTCACTGAAGATCACGTGATTCCAGTGTCCTGGCTGCCATTGACGGTGCTCTCTGGCCCACTGCAATCGGCGCTGGCGGTGTTGTCTGGTCAGCCGTGGCTTTCTCAGGGGATGCCTGGCACGATAGCCTGCTTGAACAAGTCGTTGGTTGACTAGCCTTCTGGATACAGGCACATTTGTCAGTTGCTGCCACTCAGCCCTAAGCCGATTAGCTGACTTGGTACGGCCATTGTGGACTAACCGGTGCAGCTGGCGATCATCCCTCCTTGTGGTTCTGCGGGGACGTCCTGGCCTTGGTATTGGAGTAGGGACACCCCTCTGAGCATTTCGTTTCAGGATCTTTGACACCTGACCTTGAGTGATGCCATACTGCCAAGCAATAGCACACTGTTTCATGCCGTAATTTCGTAAAGCCACCACTCCATGACAAACAGCATTGTCGAGTTGACGGACCATCTCCAGAGGAAGCGGCAATAACTTTTGGAGACATGCAGCAGTTGTTTTCCACCAATACAGAACGCAACAACCCTTGTATACCCGACTGTGAAGCCAATCATCAAATGCACCTGTCCATACATTTTGCCATGCCACCTGTGATATAATCCTGTTGTTGACTTCTTGCTGCGACAGACAATCAGTGACATGGTTCTTTCAACAAATAAATCACCAAAGTATAAAAGAAACTCACCAGATTGATATACTGAGTTAAGAAAGTAAACCCAAGTCGAGAAAAAAATAATATTCCACATTAAATGCCAAGTCTGTGTGTGTGTATATGTATGTATATATATATATATATATATATATATATATATATATATATATATATATATATATATATATATATATATATATATATATATATATATATATATATATATATATATACAGTGGAACCTCGACTTACGAGTGCCCCAACTTACGAGTTTTTCGAGATACGAGCCGTCACTGGCAGTTTATTGCTTTGAGATGCGAGCCGAGATCCGAGTTACGAGCTTTCGCCACCCGGTCACGTGGTTATCTTGCCGTGCACGTACAGTATCTCTGTCGTAGTATAGCGCTGCATTTTAGATTTCGCATTTCGGTTATTTTGAGTTTACGCCGCCAGGTGGGCTCCGGTCACGTGGTTATCTTGCCGTGCACGTACAGTATCTCTGTCGTATAGCGCTAATGATATATAACGCCGCCGATAATGATATGATAATTTATGATAATCTATGCAGCACGACGTGGTCCTCACGTCACACAAGGCGCCTTTGCCGGCGCAAAACGGCTCTCTCAGGGTCAAACTCGGTATCGTTTTGAGCGCACGGTTCAGACCTTCAAGAAAAAGTTTATTTTGTAAAAATCGAGCCACGCGTTCAAAAGATATGACCGGTTTTGTTCGCCGGCACGTCGGCGCTCGAATCGAATCGAGTTAAAACGAACACTGCCGTTGTCGGGTCCGTCTGAGACAACCACCGGGCCTAGAACGCTGGGACCGGTCTCGTTGGATAGGCCTGGATCAGATCTCGAAACGCTGGAAGCTGCACCTCTCTGTGATAATCTTGTGGACCATGACAAGAGATCGTGCGACACGTGGTTATCATGCCGTGCAAGTACAGTATCTCTGCCGTCAACTTGTTCAGAGTGCCGGCGATAGCTCGCCTTCTCTTTGTGGAAAACACGGTGAGATCCTTAACATCCAACAACTAATGGGACGCAAACGGGGCGCCCAGTTTAGCGGTACACACATTGATGAATCACCCTGCCTGTGATTCACCCATGACAGGTTATAGCTGGGTCGGGATTCAAACCCAGGCTGGACAGTTTAGACTTTAGAGTCAAGTGTGCGTACCTCCAGTCCAGGCCATCCTGCCAACTTGTATGCTGCATACAGGTGAAATATAAAGCGCGAGATATTTTTATATATACTGTATATTTTAAAAAAAATTGGTGTGGTTTTTGGCGGGCTGGAACGGATTAATAGCATTTCAATGCATTTCAATGGGGAAATTTGATTTGAGATACGAGCAATTTGAGTTACGAGCTCGGTCACGGAACGGATTAAACTCGTAAGTCAAGGTTCCACTGTATATATATATACATATATATACACATATACACATATATATATACTAGCTTGGCTCGGCTCGCTGCGCTCGCCTCGCCTCACCTCGTGTCGTTACTGAGGATCGGGCTTATTTTAGCTGAGGATAATGACTGTACCTGAGTTGCTGTGTTGACCTGATTTACCCCAATCATAATACAAACAATTATTTTGCACAAATGCATTTGTTGTGTTTGTGATATTACATTTTTATAGGCAATTTAGGTTGAAGATTTAGGTTGAATGTTTTTTTTTCAAGAAAGAACCCCTCAGCACATATATAGGGGAGGGGTAGGTTTTGGAAATTTGGGACGATTACACCTCACCACACATAATTTAAAACACCTCACCACCAAGTAATTTAAAACACCTCACCACCAAATAATTCAAAACACCTCACCACCACGTAATTTAAAACACCTCACCACCAAGTAATTCAAAACACCTCACCCCCATGTAATTTAAAATACCTCACCCTCACGTAATTTAAAACACCTCACGCCCACCTAATTTAAAACACCTCACCACCACGTGATTTAAAACACCTCACCACCAAGTAATTTCAAACACCTTACCCCCACGTAATTTAAAACACCTCACCCCCACGTAATTTAAAACACCTCACCACCACATAATCCAAAACACCTCACCACCACGTAATTCAAAACACCTCAACACCATCACCAACTAATTCAAAACACCTCACCACCACGTAATTCAAAACACCTCACCACCAAGTAATTCAAAACACCATCACCAACTAATTCAAAACACCTCACCACCACGTAATTAAAAACACCTCACCACCACGTCATTATAAATACCTCACCACCATTTAATTCAAAACACCTCATCACCAACTAATTCAAAACACCTCACCACCACATAATTAAAAACACCTCACCACCACGTAATTATAAATACCTCACCACCACGTAATTCAAAACACCTCACCACCACGTCATTTTAAAACACCTCACCATCACATAATTCAAAATACCTCACCACCACGTGATTCAAAACCACCACAACGTTATTAAAAACACTTCACAACCACGGAAACAAAAGATTGAGGGAGTCGTTAAGTGACAACACAGACACTGCCCAGATGTGTAGATATATAGATAAATGACTGTACCTGAGTTGCCGTTTTGTCCTGGTTTACACCAATCATAATTCAAACAATTATTTTGCACAAATGTATTTGTAATATACGTGATATCACCTTTTATAAACAATTGAAGTTGAAAAGTTAAGTTGAAAAAAAAAAAAATCCCCAAAAAATTCCAACAATAAAAATAAAATAATTTGGAAAATTTTTCAAAAAAAATACCCTTAGGACATACCGACGGGAGAGATATGTGCATTCCAGAAGTTTGGTACGATTTCACAAAAGTTTGAGGGAGTAGTTCAGTGACAAGACAAGACAGACACTGCACAGATATATATATATATATATATATATATATATATATATGCTGAGGCTGTATATGTATATATATATATATAATAATAATAATAATAATTCATTTATTTTGTATAGCGCTTTTCCAGAAGCCCAAAGGCGCTTTGACAGAGTGGAAAACATAATGCATAACAATACATGAAAACAACAATTGCAAAAAGACAAGAATCAAGAAAACAAACAGCAGCGATATACGGCATATATATAAGACAAGAATCAAAAAGACAAGACAAGAATCAATAGGGAAATATTTAAAGCAAAAGGAGGGAGAAGGAGAAGAGATAGTCAGGGGTTAAATGCTGTGGGTTGAATGTTGAATGCAGCGTTGAACAGGTGGGTCTTTAGTGATGTTTTGAATGTGGTGAGTGAGGAGGAGTCTCTGATGGTGTGAGGTAGTGAGTTCCAGAGGGTGGGAGCAGCGATGGAGAAGGCCCTGTCCCCCCAGGATCTGAATTTGGTCCGGATGGAGGGGGTCAGGAGGTTGGTACCAGCAGAGCGGAGGTTGCGGGTGGGAGTGTGTCTGGAGAGGAGGTCAGCCAGGTAGGATGGGGCCAGGTTATGGAGGGCTTTGTATGTCAAGAGGAGGATTTTGTACTGGATTCTCTGGGGGATGGGGAGCCAGTGAAGCTTGTAAAGGACGGGGGTGATGTGGTCACGGGTCCGGGAATGAGTGAGTAGACGGGCAGCGGAGTTCTGAATGTATTGGAGTTTATTGGTGATTTTTGAGGGTGAACCATAGAGGAGGCTATTGCAGTAGTCCAGACGGGAGGTGATGAAGGCGTGGATGAGGGTTTCTGCAGCCGTGGAGGAGAGGGATGAGCGGAGACGGGCAATGTTTTTCAGGTGAAAGAAGGCTGACTTTGTGATCTGTTTAGTGTATTTGTCGAAGGAAAGGGTTTGGTCAAAGATGACGCCAAGATTCCGGATGTGAGGGGAGGTGGATACTGGGATACCGTCGATGTTGAGGGCAAAGTTATGGGTGGATTTTGTGAGCGTTTTTGGGCCAATGATGATTATTTCAGATTTATCACAGTTAAGCTTGAGGAAGTTGATTTGAAGCCAGGATTTTATTTCAGTGATGCAGTTTGTCAGGATAGAGTGGGTGTCGGTGGAGACGGACTTGGTGGAGATGAAAAGCTGGATGTCATCGGCGAAGCAGTGGAATTGGAGACCATGACGGCGGATTAAGTGACCGAGCGGGGACAGGTAAAGGATGAAGAGGAGGGGGCCAAGAACTGAACCTTGGGGGACACCTTGGGGGAGGGGAGCAGTGGGGGATTTGCAGTTATTGATGGAGATGAACTGGCATCTGTCAGAGAGGTATGATTTAATCCAAGAGAGGGCAGTGCCGGTGACGTTAAAGGTGGATTCAAGTCGGGTGAGGAGGATAGTGTGATCGATGGTGTCAAAGGCAGCGCTGAGGTCGAGGAGGACGAGAATGTTGAGGTTGCCAGCGTCAGAGGAGAGGAGAAGGTCGTTGGTGATTTTGAGGAGAGCAGTTTCAGTACTGTGGTTGGAGCGGAATCCGGATTGGAATGTTTCATACAAGTTATTGGCAGAGAGATGATGTTTGAGTTGAGTGGCTACAGCGCGTTCCAAAACTTTTGACAGAAAGGGTAGGTTGGAGATGGGTCTGAAGTTGTTTAGGGTGTCAGGGTTTAGACCAGGTTTTTTTAGAATGGGGGTAACAGCAGCAATTTTGAGGGAAGGTGGGACGATGCCTGTAGACAGGGAGGAGTTTATTGTTGCAATGATAAGTGGAGAGAGAGCAGGGAGGGAGGCTTTGACAAAGCTGGAGGGGATGGGGTCAAGAGTGCAGGTGGCAGTTTTCATTCCTATGAGGAGTTCAGAGAGGTCAGTAGGAGAGATTGGGGAGAACCGAGACAGGGGATGGCAGGACAAGGGGGGGCAGGTGGTTGGAGGGGGAGCGGGTGCGGCGGTGGTCAAGCTGTTGTAGATGTTGTCAATTTTGCGTTGGAAGAAAGAGAGGAAGGAGATGCAGTTGTCTACTGTGAATGACTGGGTGGTGGTGTTCAGGGGGCGGAGGAGTTTGTTTATTGTCGAGAAGAGTGCTTTTGGGTTTCCGGAGCCAGAGTGGATAATTTGAGAGTAGTAGGCAGAGCGGGCGCGGGAGAGGGCATCTTTGTAGTGTTGTATGTGGTCCTTGTAGGCTTGGGAGTGAACTGTGAGACCCGTTTTATTGCGGAGTCTTTCAAGTTGGCGAGCACGAGTTTTCATCAGGTGGAGTTCAGGGGTAAACCAGGGAGCAGAATGGGTGAAAGAAACTGTTTTGGTTTTTACAGGCGCAAGCTGGTCAAGGCAGGAGGAGAGAGTGTGGTTGTAGTAGTCAGTGAGGTCGGAAGGGGTGTGGAGGTCAATGAAGGGAGAAGTGGACATTTTTTCAGAGAGGGTGGATGAGAATGAGGTAGGTGAAAGAGCGTTTAGCTTACGGAAGTTGATTGTGCGATAATGCCTTGGTGTTGGGGCGGGGATGTTGATGGTCAGAGTGATGGCTAAGTGGTCAGAGAGGGTGAGGTCGGAGCCATAGAGATGGTGCAAATTTAATCCAGTGGAGCAGACAAGGTCCAAAATGTGACCACGGATATGGGTAGGAAAGTCGACATGTTGAGTGAGGTTAAAGCAGGTGAGTAAATCAGTGAAGTCAGTGGTTATTGTGGAGTCAGTGGAGTCCATGTGGATATTGAAATCACCAAGGAGGAGGATTGAGGGGGAGAGGGAACATAGCTGGGTCAGAAAGTAGGAGAAGTCAGACAGGAATGATGGGTGTGGTTTGGGAGGGCGGTAGACGACAGCCATGACTGACTGCGTGTGACCAGAGAGTTTTAAAGCCAGGTGTTCAAATGATGGAGCAGATGAGATGGAGATGAGGTTGGTCTTGATGTCTTGACGGTGGATAACGGCAATTCCACCACCTCGGCCCTCCGAGCGTGGTTTATTGACGTAGGAATATCCATTGGGTGTGGTGAGGTTGAGTGTGTAGTAGTCCAGAGGAATATATATATATATATATATATATATATATATATATATATATATATATATAGTGTGTGTGTATGTATATATATATATATCTGTGCAGTGTCTGTTTGGAAGGTTTCAAACATATATATGCTGATATATATATGCTGATGCTGAGGACCTCGACTGAGGACCCGGTCAGTGCGGCACACTTGTGACCAGGTGTGTTTTGAACTTATGTTTGTGCTGGCGCTACCAGTGACTCCCAAGAAAGACTGGGTGGCGACCAGGAATAGGCTGGTGACGCTGGAGAGACAGCATCGGGGGCAGGTGGCCTTGTAAGCCATTTTGTCAAGCTGCATGGTTTGGATTGTGTGGCACCCATAATTTACAGTGTTGGTTAAAAATAGAGAACACCCCAAGGGCTCTCCGAGAGGTGGGGCGGAAGATGGGCCCAAACGGACAGATAAAGCGGATCAGGTATGCCATGGACCCCTTTACTGATGTTGACAAACGAGAACGGATTGTGGATGCAAGTCTGGTAAGGTGTCAGTGTGGACGTGAGTTCGGATCCATCAGAGGGTTGAGGATCCATCAGGCCAGGAAAGGGTGTGGGACTGATCGTGTGGGAGATGTATGTCTTTGGGGTGATGGTGTGCATGTGGAGGCAGGGCAGGTTCGAGAGAAGTGTGGGTGTGGACGTGAGTTTGAGTCGGTGAGAGGATTGCATATCCATTAGAGCCGAATGGGGTGTGTGCGTAAGGTGGGTGAGGAGGAGGTACAGCAACGCAGTGCCTTTGAAAAGGGGACACGTAAGACGGCCGGGAGAAACAGCCAGGTAGCAAGCCACAGTGTTGTATGTCCTGGGGTTGTACTTCAGCAGGGAAAGGATGTGAGGAGGAGAGTGAAATGGCCAGGTATGGGAGAAAGGGAAGTATGGGAGAGAATGGATGGAGTGATGTGTGGGGTGCTTCATAGGTTGAAAGGAAGGGTGGAAGATAGATTGAGAAAGATGAATGAGATTGTGTTTGATTATGTATGTGTCATGTTTGGAGTGAAAGAGTGTGCAGAGAGGGGTGAGAAGGAGGCATGTTTGAGCATGAGGCAGAGCGAGATCCATGAGTTGAGAATGGAGTTGAGGAGTTTGAATGGAAGATGGAAAAGGGCAGTGGAAGGGGAGAGGAATGGGCTTGAGGTGTTGACGAAGCAGGTGAGGATGAGGTTGGTGAAGTTGAAGAGAGTCAAAAGGATGAAGAGGCGAAGAAAGGAGAGGCAGAGGAAGAGAAAGAGGTTCCTTTGAGAATCCTTTTCAGTTTATGAAGGATCTGTTGGAGCCGTCTCGATTTGGTGTACTGAAGGTACCAAAGGAAGAGTTGGAAGGTCACCTGCGTGTCACGTATGCAGACACAAGGAGGAACGAAGTGGTGGAGGACATCGAAGGATTGGTGAGACCGAAAGAGCCAGGTGTTCCATTTGATTTGTCAGAGCCAAAGATGTCTGAGATTGAGGAAGGCACGGGCGGCATCGGCTCCAGGACCAAGTGGAGTGCCATACAAGGTGTTTAAGAGTTGTGAAGGCATCAGGCAGTATCTGTGGAAGGCTCTGAAGGTGGTATGGAGGCAAGGAGTGGTGCCCAGTCAATGGACCAGGGCGGAAGGAGCTTATATTCCAAAGCAGGAGGAGGCTGTGACACTGGAGCAGTTTAGACCAATATCATTGCTCGATGTAGATGGGAAGATATTGATGAGTGTCTTTGCAGCACGGCTCTCAGGCTTCATCAGAGGGAATGGTTTTGTGGATGGGTCTGTGCAGAAGGCAGGAATACCAGGATCACCAGGATGCATTGAACACTCTGCAATGGTCTGGCAAGTGTTACAGGAGGCAAAGAGGCAAAGGAACGATGTGGCAGTGGTATGGCTGGATTTGGAGAATGCATATGGGTCAGTGCCGCATGCCTTGATCAGGTATGCCATGGATTTCTTTTGGGTGCCACGGAGATTTAGGGATTTTTTGATGGCATATTATGATCAGTTTTGGATGCGGTTTGCGACACAGTCCTATGTAACAGAGTGGCAGAAGTTGGAAGTGGGGATCCCGATGGGATGTACCATCTCCCCTATTTTGTTTGTGCTGGTTGTGTAGTTGTTGATACGTGCGGTGAGTGGACATGGGAAAGAAGTGGAGCTAGCCCCTGGTCAGAGGTTCCCAGCAATGTTTGCTTTCATGGATGACCTGACAGTTGTCCAACAGTCCGCTGATGCAGCAGTAGAGGTACTGGGAGGACCGGAAAGGTTGATGCGGTGGGCAAGAATGGGATTTAAAGCAAGAAAATCGAGGAGTGTGGTAGTGAGACAAGGAGTGGTGGATAACATGCACAGGTTTGAGCTTGGAGGGGAGGTGGTTCCATCATTGGTAGATGCCCCTGTGAAGAGTTTGGGAAGATGGTATACAGTGGAGTTGAATGATGTGGGAAGAGTGAAGGAGGTCAGAAACAAGCTTTTGAGAGGTTTCAAGAGGATTGATGGATGTGGTTTGCCAGGTAAGTTGAAGGTATGGTGTTTGAAGTTTAGATTGATGCCACGAGTGTTGTGGCCAGTGATGTTGTATGATATTGCAATTGGGCATGTAGAGAGGTTGGAGTTTGTGGTGAACGGGTTTGTGAGGAGGTGGCTGGGAGTGCCACGCTGTTTGACGAACATTGCCTTTTATGGTCAGGGTGGAAAACTCCAGTTTCCCTTGACATCATTAACCGAGGAGTTTAAGGTGGTGAGGGTGTGGGAGTTCATGATGTTGCGGGATTCAAGTGATGCAGTGGTAAAGAAGCTCTCCCAGAGAAGAAGGGAAGTCGGAAGTGGATGCAAGAGCAGAGGTGGACGAGATGGAGGAGCGGTTGCAACAGGAGGAGGTCATGGGGATGGTACAGCATGGGAAGCATGAGCGATGGGGAAAGGCATGTGTGAAAGAGAGGAGGAAGATGGTTGAGAGGGAGGTGAGAAGAAAGGAAGAGGAGGGGAGATATGTGAAAGCAGTCGGTCAGGCACAGCAAGGTGCTTGGACTAAGTGGGAAGGTGTGCGGGTGAGGATATTGAAGTGGCAAGAGATTTGGAAGATGGAGCCAATATTGTTGAATTTCCTGTTGCGGGCAACGTATGATGTGCTTCCGTCACCAGTAAACTTGAGATTGTGGGGGTTGTTGCAGGAGAATGAATGAATGAATGAATGAAAATGAATGATCGTTTTTTAAGGCCATTTTCCCCGCTAGAGCGGGGGTTAGCCTTGCGGGCCCCATGACAATCATGGTTCCCTGTTTGAGGCAATGTTTTTATGGCCGGATGCCCTTCCTGATGCCAACCCTTAGTCACGCTCTTACGATACGCAGGGATACGGTGTACACACCGTGGTAATTCATCCCAGCAAGCTGGTACTCAAATTTGCCGACCTCGGAAGGATGATAGGCTGAGTCAACCCCCCTGGCGTTAATTCAGCGATCGACCAGGATTCAAACCTAGGATCCCAAGCCGGCACCCTAACTGCTAAGCCAACACCAGGCTATTTATACTACACACACACACACACACACACACACACACACACACACACACACACACACACACACACACACACATCATTCTCGACCATTGCCTCATTTTCTCACTCACCACAAAGATTCTCATTCTCAATTCCTCATTTGCGCCTAAAGCGCATCCTCAAGCTCATACACAATTTCTCCACACTACGACACACACACAGCATCATCTAGCTAGTTGCTTCCCTCTAATATTTGTGTGGAGGTGTGGGAACAGTGCAGCATGCACTGAGTGAATGTTCAGTAGCATTGGCAGCAGGACAATACAGGTGGCGACATGATCCGGTGCTGGCGGTGGTGGTGCAGATGGTGCAACAACAGGTGCTGAGGTCGAGAGAAAGAAGAGTGGAGAAGAGAAGGAGACTGATGGGGGAGAGGTGTGGTTTGTCAAAGACGGCCAAGTGGTAAGAGGTGGAAAGAGGAGGAGGTGGAAAGCAAGAGGGCTGTCAGATGCTTTTGATTGGCAGGTGGTGGCAGACCTAAAGCCACAATTGGTATTCCCAGAGGAGATCTGTGTGACAAGGTTGCGGCCTGACATTGTCATTTGGTCAGGTGCAACAAGACAGGTCATCTTAGGGGAATTGTCGGTACTTTGGGAAGAGAACATGGAGGAGGTGCACGAGAGGAAGAGAGGAAAGTACAGTGAGCTGGAGGCAGAGTGCCGGGAGAAGGGTTGGCGAGTTTCGTGTCAGCCATTTGAGGTGGGGTGTAGAGGGTGTATTGGCAATGCCTTTTCTGCATTTCTTGCTGGGCTGGGAGTGTGTGGGACAGAAAGAAGGAGGATGTGTGACAATGTGGCCCAGGTTGCCTTGAGAGGCTCATTTTGGATATGGAGGAAGTTTATGGAGGCACGTTGAACGGGGTAGGTTGGTTGTGTTTTTTTTTGGTTTTTTTTGTTACTATTATTATTTATTATTTTGTGTATATGAGTGAGTGGGTGAGGGTGTGTTTTTGCATGAATTAATTTTTGCATATGAGTGTGTGTTTTTGTATGTTGAGTGGTGTATGTTGTAAGGGTAGGTGGTTGGTTGGTTGGTGTTGTGTATGTGTGTGTATGAATGATTTGGTGTGTTTTGTTGGTGAGTGGTGAAGGGTATAAAGGTGGGTGTTTGAGTGTTCCACCATGTTTGTTTGGTGCTGTGGATTCTGGATGCGGAGGTGGTGTTGTTGTAGTCTGTGTTCGCACTGGCTGGGGGTGGGGTATGTACACATCCAGGTGTAGTTGCTGCATGTGGATGTGTATGTGCCCCTGCTGGCCCACCTTAGCTGACCGTATCGAGGTTGAAGGGCCGAAACGGGATGATGCTGAGGACCTCGACTGAGGACCCGATCAGTGCGGCACACTTGTGACCAGGTGTGTTTTGAACATATGTTTGTGCTGGCGCACATATATATATTGTATATATACACAAAGAATTAAGTTAAGCACCCCCCCCCCCGTTTTTTTACAACCTCGCACATTACAAGTTTGTTGTCGTCAAAACAGTGTAATATACCCATGATATTGCTATATTTTCTGGAGAAGTGATATTATGGTCACATAAAAACATAACAATCATGCCGTTTTCAATATTTTATTCTGAATAATTTAAGGTGAAATTTTTTGGGAATTTTAGGCATATTTTCACCTCAATTTAAGTATGGAGCTATAGGTCCATCACGGACAGTGTGGATGACGTTTATGTTTTCTAACGTACAGTCATTGTTCTGAGAAGACCTCTAGCGATCTTTGCGTCAATAACGTGTGTAGGACCCACGTGATCGGATCACTGACTCAACCAATCACTTTTTTTCACTTTGATCACTCAATTTCATCAATGGATAATTGCTAATGTCATACCAATCATTATTTGATCTCACATACCTTAGCATATATGCCAATGTATACATATACACAAAGAATATATATTAGGGGGTGCTTACCTTAATTCGTTGTGTAGGGGTGCTTAACTTAATTCTTTGTGTATATATTGTTACGGTTTTTAGAACCTTCACTAGTAAATTTTCGTAAATGTTTCCCTTATAAATGATCCCCTTAGTCAGGTTCACTATGTTTTTTCGTTCAAAATCATGGTAGATTAGCAAACATATACATTTTTGGAAACGTTATTACATGGAAAATCTGAAAATCAATGTTTACATTTGCCAATTCCGACCAATTCCATTCGACCAATTCGACCATTCGACCAATCGCTTCGATCGACCATTCGATCGATTCGATTCGATTCGATTCATCTAATTCGATTTGATCGACCATTCGACCAATTCGATTTACCAATCAATTTGACCGACCTTTGCTTGTGTGGAACGGACTGTGAAAACGATGCGGACTATATTGTCGGATACGACACACAGGACAGTGATGACGAACTCTAAATGGCATATTCTGTAATCGTGTATGTTTGATGCCATTGACTGCCTGTGTATATTTTGTCATTGACTGCTTGTGTAGATGTGAAGTTATACTGACTGCATGTGTATATATGATTTTGCTGACTGCCTGTGTATGTTTGGTGATATGAATTATTGTGACACATTTTGATGTTATTAACTGCCTTTACAAAATGATAACATGTATTTGATTATGCAACTTATCGCGAATATAAAGACAGTATTTTGCAATTCAAAACCTTTGATTTGTGTCTTACCATTCCCCATAGCACTAATTTGATACTTTCATTGGATTCCTTGTCCTCGAAAATATAGGTTTAGTATATTTTTAAAAGATTTTAGGGTAATTAGAGGCAGAAATAGAACAAAATATGTATTTTACAGTGGCCATTTTGGAAATCCAAAATGGCCGCCATACAGGTATCTCTCCAAATGTAAACATTGATTTTTAGTTTCCTTATGCTATAACCTTTCCAAAAATGTATAGGTTTGCTAATCTACCATGATTTTGAACGAAATATAATTTATTGACATAGTGAACCTGACTACCTGTAAATATCCCCATCAATTGGCTTTGTTAAAGATCGCACCCTAGTTAGTCCATGTACAACACGTAGCGAACCATAGGACCTCTCTGTAGTTATTTCATTATTGTGTGTTTCAGTTAAGGATCTGTTCCCAATCGTTGAATCTGCGTTGCATTAATCAAATAAGATAAGCCCTTTTCAATTTCCCCAATCGTCTCACCCGCTCTTCAAAGTAACAGTAGGGCAGCGTTCGCTGCTCCTTGCCTTGATTCGGTTGTTGGCCCCAAACCGCCATTAAACATGCGGTCTCAAGCCGAGGAAGAAAGGGGCGGGACCACAAGAACAAGGTGTGGCACATCGACGCACCATCAGAGGTGGAGCCAGTGAGCCCTTACCAGCCAACCAGGACTGACGAAATACCATCACGGGCGTGGCTCTATGAAGCGCGCATTGATCTGGAAGTGCGTAATATAAGCGCCAGCGCGAGCCTTTTGAGAGAGTCGACTTGGGTTGGAGACGGCGCTTGGTGGGGTCTGGCTGAGAGAGACGAAGCTGCGCGGAGCTCTTTGACGAGCTGCTTCGGAAAGCCCCTACCGCGTGAAACGAATACGTGCAGCTGCTGCCGGGTTTCGCCTCGAGCCCGGAGCATGGACTGGAGCCAACCTCGACGCTGCGCACCGGCCCAGACCTTCCTACCCTATCACCTGCCTAGACCTTCTTCCCCTTCCAGCCATTCCTTCCTGCCATTCCCTGTCGTGTGAGTCTGTTTTGTCCTGGGGTATAATAGAAGACTGCTTAAGGCTGCCCTGTGTCCTGCTTCTTCTTCTTCTGTATATTACTTTCGTTTCCTCTTCTTTGGGTTTTCGTGTACATAATTAATAAATATCTGTTATTCCTTACTTTGGCTTCTTCTTTCCCCCAATCGCTTTAGTCCTTTCTTTCGATTGAGTACCTGTGGCACGATTCGGCCAACGCTATATTCGGGTTTAGTCTTTTGTTAACGGCCCGAGTCGCAGCTCGCTTTGCTCGGCGTGTCCATTACCGCCGTGGCTCGGACGGGGCTCATTTCCTTGCTAACCGGAAGGGGCTGGTAATTAGGTCATAGGAATAATTGGCCTACTACCCTATTCAGCGCTGACCGGAAGTGGCGAGATAGTTCCAGGACTCGGACGGCCAGCTTAAAAGACGAGGGGATTGAACCCACCTCGGTAAGGGGAGTGCCAAAACCGAGATCCGTTACTATATATATATATATATATATGGCTGGGGATGGGGTATGTACGCATCCAGGTGTAGTTGCTGCATGTGGATGTGTATGTGCCCCTGCTGGCCCACCTTAGCTGACTGCATCGAGGTTGAAGGGCCGAAACGGGATGACGCTGAGGACCTCGACTGAGGACCCGGTCATTGCGGCACACTTGTGACCAAGTGTTTTGAACTTATATATATATATATATATATATATATATATATATATATATAGATATATATATATATATATATATATATATATATATATATATATATATATATAGATAGATATATATATATATATATATATATATATATATATATACATATATATATATATATATATATATACATATATATATATATAGATATATATAGATATATATAGATATATATAGATATATATATAGATATATATATACAGTATATGAACATGATATATGGATGTCAGTGCCAGCTCTAAATCTAAAAAGTCACTAACAGTGGAGCTTTATTTAAACAAACTTCTTTGGCTCGTAAATATAGAACTTGCGGTAGAATAAAAGGTATTCTTAGTTGGTATATTGGTCCTGTTGTCATTACCAAATGCATGTTGAACTGGGATTAAATTATGCATTAGTCACACATATTAAACCATTACTGAGGCATGCTGTGCTGCTGATGGCATCAATCACCAATTTGTTGTGGAATAAACTGTGGATTATTTCATCTCCACCAGTTAATGTCAGCAGATAGGTCCCCAGATTTACATCCCATCCAATGGACGCCACACTTTCTGATGCAAAAGCTTTCTTTCAAAGCACCTGTCCAACCGTTTTTACTTTGATCTCAATTGAACCCAGACTAGACACCTCAAAGGCAAGTGCACCTTCCTCCATGCTCTGCTGTTGGAAGTTGTCTTATTTCATACTACCCGAAAGCACCCGGCGTTGCCCGGGTTATTTTTGAATGAATTTACTCCGATAATTCAGCTTTTACTCGTGGCCAGAGAAGATTGACTACTATAATTCAGCTCAGCTTTTAAATGTGAAATGGGCCCAGCCCGGCCGAAACGGCCTCGACCGGCCTCGCCACCTAGCCTATAACCTTCCCGGGGCCCGTCCCGACATTTTTTGTTTCAGAGGTTTCCTCCTATCTTTCACCGTTCAGGAGATTAGCGCGTGCAGACAAGCAAACAAACAAAAACTTTTTTATATTTCATACTAGCCGAAAGCACCCGGCGTTGCCCGGGTTATTTTTGAATGTATTTACTACTATAATTCAGCTTTTACTCGCGGCCGTAGAAGATTGACTACTATAATTCAGCTCAGCTTTTAATTGCGAAATGGGCCCAGCCCGGCCGAAGCGGCCTCACCACCTAGCCTATAACCTTCCCGGGGCCCGTCCCGACATTTTTAGTTCTTTTTGAATGAATTTACTACTATAATTCAGCTTTTACCTGCGGCCGTAGAAGATTGACTACTATAATTCAGCTCAGCTTTTAATTGCGAAATGGGCCCAACCCGGCCGAAGCGGCCTCGACCGGCCTCGCCACCTAGCCTATAACCTTCCCGGGGCCCGTCCCGACATTTTTGGTTCTTTTTGAATGAATTTACGACTATAATTCAGATTTTACTCGCGGCCGTAGAAGATTGACTACTATAATTCAGCTCAGCTTTTAGTTGTGAAATGGGCCCAGCCCGGCCGAAGCGGCCTCGACCGGCCTCACCACCGAGCCTATAACCTTCCCGGGGGCCGTTCCGACATTTTTAGTTCTTTTTGAATGAATTTACTGCTATAATTCAGCTTTTACTTGTGGCCGTAGAAGATTGACTACGACAATTCAGTTCATCTTTTAATTGCAAAATGGGTCCAGCCCGGCCGAAGCGGCCTCGACCGGCCTCGCCACCTTGCCTATAACCTTCCCGGGGCCTGTTACGACATTTTTAGTTCTTTTTTAATGAATTTACTACTATAATTCAGCTTTTACTTGCGGCCGTAGAAGATTGACTACTATAATTCAGCTCAGCTTTTAATTGCGAAATGGGCCCAGCCCGGCCGAAGCGGCCTCGACCGGCCTCGCCACCTAGCCTATAACCCTCCCGGGGCCCGTCCTGACGTTTTTTGGTTCTTTTTGAATGAATTTACTACTATATTTCAGCTTTTACTCGCGGCCGTGGAAGATTAACTACGATAATTCAGCTCGGCTTTTAATTGTGAAATGGGCCCAGCCCAGCCGAAGCGGCCTCGCCCGGCCTCACCACCGAGCCTATAACCTTCCCGGGGCCCGTCCCGACATTTTTAGTTCTTTTTGAATGAATTTACTACTATATTTCAGCTTTTACTCGCGGCCGTGGAAGATTGACTACGATAATTCAGCTCAGCTTTTAATTGCAAAATGGGTCCAGCCCGGCCGAAGCGGCCTCGACCGGCCTCGCCACCTTGCCTATAACCTTCCCGGGGCCTGTTACGACATTTTTAGTTCTTTTTTAATGAATTTACTACTATAATTCAGCTTTTACTTGCGGCCGTAGAAGATTGACTACTATAATTCAGCTCAGCTTTTAATTGCGAAATGGGCCCAGCCCGGCCGATCGGCCTCGACCGGCCTCGCCACCTCGCCTATAACCCTCCCGGGGCCCGTCCTGACGTTTTTTGGTTCTTTTTGAATGAATTTACTACTATATTTCAGCTTTTACTCGCGGCCGTGGAAGATTAACTACGATAATTCAGCTCGGCTTTTAATTGTGAAATGGGCCCAGCCCAGCCGAAGCGGCCTCGCCCGGCCTCGCCACCTAGCCTATAACCTTCCCGGGGCCCGTCCCGACATTTTTAGTTCTTTTTGAATGAATTTACTACTATATTTCAGCTTTTACTCGCGGCCGTGGAAGATTGACTACGATAATTCAGCTCAGCTTTTAATTGCGAAATGGGCCCAGCCCGGCTGAGGTGGGCCTCGACCGGCCTTGCCACCTAGCCTATAACCTTCCCGGGGCCTGTCCCGACATTTTTTGTTTCAGAGGTTTACTCTTATCTTTCACCGTTCAGGAGATTAGCGTGTGCAGACAAACAAATAAACAAACAAACAAACAAAAACTTTCTTTTATGTATACAGTATACATATAGATAGACTAGTCGAAAGCACCCGGCATTGCCCGGGTTCTTTTTGAATGAATTTACGACTATAATTCAGCTTTTACTCGGGGCCGTAGAAGATTGACTTCTATAATTCAGCTCAGCTTTTAATTGTGAAATTGGCCCAGCCCGGCCGAGGCAGCCTCAACCGGCCTCACCACCGAGCATATAACCTTCCCGGGGCCCGTCCCGACATTTTTAGTGCTTTTTGAATGAATTTACTACTATAATTCAGCTTTTACTCACGGCCGTAGAAGATTGACTATTATAATTCAGCTGAGCTTTTAATTGCGAAATGGGCCCAGCCCGACCCAGGCGGCCTCGACCGGCTTCGCCACCTAGCCTATAACCTTCCCGGGGCCTGTCCCGACATTTTTTGTTTCAGAGGTTTCCTCCTATCTTTTACCGTTCAGGAGATTAGCGCGTGCAGACAAACAAACAAAAGCTTTCTTTATATGTATAGATAAACATCCAAAGCCTTGTTCCCTGATAGCCCAGGAGCATTAGGTTAGGACCTAGAAGAAATTAGTAGAAAGCTGATTTTTTGCACAGAGCTTCAGAATACCATGTGGATGCCCACAATATAAAGTCCCACAAGTCCCACCTTGTGGCATTTTCAAAATTCAAGATGGCCGCCGGTTGGATGGAAAATACATAAATATGGATAACTTCAGCCTTGAACCTCATAAAAGTGTACTTTTCGTGGCTACATATATGTTTTAGCACACTACGATTTTAATAGAATATATTTCAGTGACCTCAGATAATGATATGTAGATATAATCCAAGATGGCTGACAAAATTGCGCTGCTGTAATGCAAAAAAACATCAAAATCATGATAAGTTTAATTTGCTATTATTTTATTTAATGCAAAATGTTTCACATTGTGACCACAAGGCCTGCAAGAGGTAAACAACACTTGGGGATTTGACATTTAATTACAATACGACACAAAAGCAGACCAACTCTTTGATCCCAGTCATCCCAACCTGATTCTAGTGTTTTGGACAGTACCGTGTTAACTGAATGTCACTTTTCTTATTCCTGACTTAAACACTGTTATCACCCTCTAAATCAATGTCCCGAGAGTTTTTGCAATTATGGCCATTACAAACAGTACACAAGAGGGTACACTCCAGACCAGACTTGTAGCAAGTGCATCGTTTTCCACACCCCGCCTTGCATCCACAAGATATCATTTTCAGCACTTTCTCAGGGGCGACAGGCCTATCAGTCTCGATTGGAACAAGTAGTCCCTCTCTGTACTGCCACCCCCACTCAGTTGGCAGCAGTTCATTCCCCTGCCACTGCTGAACAGCATGGTATGCTCTGTAGCTGTGGAATTTGGTAGCTGCCGAAGTAGGTGGGAGTGATTCCAGCTTGAAACCAGATGACGTCAAAGATGTTCTATGGATTGATCGGAAGTACATGAGACATCGGTGTTTGTCCAGTGACTTCGATCGAGCTGCTCCATACAGCTTCAGCAGAAACAGCTCTCCCACTCTCGCTATTTCTTGTTGAGTGCTTTTAGATCGATTGATCTCAGATCGAACACTCAGGCAATCCCAGTTGTCACCATTATCCAACACTGCAAGAGCCTTCTTCTTCCCTTGATTGTAGAGGGCAGAGACGGTATCACATCCTGTTATTGAATGCACAAACATCAGGTGTTGCTTGATGTTCTGGAAGGCCTCCTGAATTGCCCCTATAGAGTACACTTGCAATGGGTTCCATCCAAAGAGCATATGGAGGTCCATGTCTGTGGTAGCTTGTGCTACCAGCATCACAAGCAAATCGGTATCGGTCCCCACAACAACAACCGGTGCTGTATCTGCTTTGGCAGTGTCCATGGCCGTTGATACAATCAGGCAATCTGCATCTGCAGTGCTCTGCTTGACATTCACACCTTTGGCTGCAAATTTTTCCATCATCTTTTTAATCAGTCGATCCTTGTTCTTGCCATTACCCAAAAATGCTTTTTTTCTTGTGGTGGTTTTCATTTCCAGCTCAAACAGAATATCAGCTGATGTGTTCTGTTGTGCTCGTCGCTGCTGTTCTGCTACTTTTGTCGATGAGTCACTGCCATACCCATCAAACACGATTATGGTCTGCATCCCATAATGTTCAAGTACGTACAAAACGTAGTGGTCACAGACCTGATCATATGTGGCATTCTCAGGCCAGGGCAAGCTTTGAAGGAGGTGACCCCCATCGAGGATGAAGCGTGCTCCATCAGGAAGGCTGAGGTGGACACTCACTTTAGACTTCAGGATACTTGCCAGGCCACTCTTCACATTCTTTCTCATAAGCCCTTTATCGAACAAGGAGGGTGGTTGTTTGGCAAATTCATGAAGGAGATATCCCTCCATTTCAGCACTCTCCTTGATCACGCATGTGACCCTTAGGAATAGTAATGCGCTATTCACCTCCACCTCAACGCCGCGAACAGTGATCTTGTTTCTGTCACCACTGATACTAGTCACTCGATCGTTTCGTTTTAACGTCACGTCGGCATACGTTTTGCCCGTCATCGCCGAAGCTGCCTTGGTGCCAACCGTAACCGCTTGATCCGCATTTACATTTTTGCCGGCAACCACCCCACTTGCTATGTTGACTAGGGAGTCATGTTCTCCATATGAGAACGGCGAGTGCACTTCCAGCCACTGCAAGAAAGTCTCGTAGTCTTTCCTGTCACGAGCTGTGCTGCTGGCGCGCAAGTCCACATGCTGGTCAGACGTGTGACTATGAACCCCAGTGAAATCTTCCAACGCATCACAAATTGGGATACATCGGGGCATGGCATGAACCCATTTGGCTATTGTGCTGTCTGTGATTCCATGACCATGAGCCAGACCTCCAGATGTTTTCAGCAATTGCATCACATTTTGTTCGATTGTCTGGTCGCTGAAATTGCCACTCCAGAACTTTTCTGTCCGTCGAATGGTGAAGAACCCTCTTTCTGTGTAGTTATAGAACTGCACTGAAGACATGGTACTTTCAAGGTCTTTCATCTGGTCAAGGTAGAGGTGGGCAGACTTAGCATACGCAAGGTGACCAGCAGCATGGAACAGGGGGATCATTTCACTGACTGCCTGCAGATGCAAGTCCAAATCCCCAGTGCGCTCTGCTCGGATGAAACGCCTGATCATGGACACTTGCTTCAAATATTCAATCCATAGTTTACCGGTTCTACCTTGCTTTTCTGCCTTTACCATGAGAGCATCCATGATATCACTGAGCTGGTTGACACATTCCTCATCTTCCACACTTGACGTGGGGCATTCCCCATTCAGCAGGGCTTTGTGAATAGCCTTAAGATGGGGGCAGATCCACACCACTGAGACATTCAGGTTGGTCAAGTAATTTTGACATTATGGCAACTGAAGACAAAAGATGAGCGCGGAGTGCACGAGCATATGCATGACCTGTCATCATATGAATCACAGTGTTTGGAGCATACACGGTCTCCCACAGATCCTCTAAACCACTACCACCCATTACATATCCAATTGCTCCCATATATGACATGAGTAGATGAAAACCCCCAAGTCTTACAACAATATTCTTCAGACCTGGGTGAGAGGATTTCACAATTTCAGCTGCCTTGATATAGAGGGGTTGGTCAAATGTGACAGGACAAAGACCCAGTCCATACTTTTCAGACAGCTTCTGGGCGAAACACAAAGCAGAATAGATGGTGTCAGGTTGAGATGGATCCTGGTTAATGAATGGCAGAATATGAATCTTACTCATTTCGTGATTTTCTCCCTTCACAGCACATTGCATAAAGCCACTCCATGACGGACATTGTGACACAGGGATACCCAGAGAGAAGCTTACTAACCAGATATTATCCAAGCATTCAGATAATTTGAGGAGGGGTGGTTTGGGTTTGGGAGGTTCATTGGGCCTGGACTTGAACCCTGGTGCAGTTTTCTTTTTGTACACTTTGATTGGCACTTGTCCAAATTGACCAGTTTGGGCAACATTTTTGTCAACTCCCTCTCTAATGGTAGTGGCTGGTTCCTCACCTGTAGGAGTAACACATGCAATACCATTTTGTCAGCCATCTTGGATTATATCTACATATCATTATCTGAGGTCACTGAAATATATTCTATTAAAATCCTAGTGTGCTAAAAAATATATTTAGACATAAAAAGTATACTTTTATGAGGTTCTAGGCTGAAGTTATCGCAATTTATGCATTTTCCGTCTAACCGGCGGCCATCTTGAATTTTGAAAATGCCACAAGGTGGGACTCGTGGGACTTTGTACTGTGGGTATCCACATGACATTCTGGAGCTCTGTGCAAAAAATCAGCTTTCTCCTAATTTCTTCTAGGTTTCCCCTTCATTTTTGGCTAATGCTCCTGGGCTAATGTGCCACAAGGACAATATATCGACAAAAAGGATCAGATGTAAACAGGAAAGGCCGGCATTGCCAATCGAGGTGTCGGCACCCAGTGACCTTGGCTAAATAACATTGAAATTGGAACAATATTCAAGTACCAGGGCCCGACAAATGAAGTGAGTCGAACTTGGAAACTGAAGTGTACTGACATTGTACATGTGATAGTTGGAGCAACTGGAGGGACAAAGCAGAACCTCAGTGAGATTTTGACAATGATGCCAGGAAATGTTACGAACGAATTACATTTGGACTGTCTGGCGTTAAGTGACAATCCTTACAAAAGCCCTCACAACAACGATATGAGGACAGAACACATTTCATCGCTAAACCGCCAAAATATCGCCAATTTGCCCTCAACATGAATGAATGAATGAATATGATCAACATGATCCTTGTAAAAAGAAGGCAGGTACTTCGGGCTTTGGTTGGACTCCATTATGCCTTTTGACTTCCACTAAAGGAGATTTTAGCTAATGTACAAAGGCAATTGCTGCGATTGGGTTTGTTGGTAAAAATTGGCTTGCACATTGCTTTATTTCCAAAAACATTTGATGTGCTACTTTGAAAAGAATCTGGTATGATGGTGTTGGTAAAATGTCAAGGTGTGTCGTTTTTAAGAAGGTGTTGGGCTTGTTGATGACGTGTATTCGTATTCTGGTGTCCTGCCTGGAGGAAGGTTCCGTACTGCCGAAGCGGTTTCTTGGCAAGGGTTATACTGGGTGGTTTGAGTTGCATTCCCAGTGATGACATGTTGTAATCCTTTGCAATAAATTCATCTTTTTTAACAGGAATGTGAAAAAAGGATTGGGGAAATGTGTTTTTTGAACAACGTAACGTGAAGAACAATTCCACATCCTCTTGAATTGAATGAATGATCGTTTTAAGGCCATTTTCCCCGCTCGAGCGGGGGTTAGCCTTGCGGGCCCCATGACGATCATGGTTCCCTGTTTGAGGCAATGTCTTTATGGCCGGATGCCCTTCCTGACGCCAATCCTTAGTCGCCTCTTACGATGCGCAGGGATACGGTGTACCTATTCTATATTGGGGTACACACCGGGTCATTCATCCCAGCAAGCTGGTACTCAATTTGCCGACCTCGGAAGGATGACAGGCTGAGTCAACCCCCCGGCGTTGATTCAGCGATCGACCCGGATTCAAACTCAGGATCCTAGGATCCCAAGCCTGCACCCTAACCGCTAAGCCAACACCAGGCTCCTCTTGAATTGTACCATGATAAGAAACATTACACGATACGAAGTGACTATTACCGCAAGACTAGACCAGCCTTTAGTCGTCTGTGAGTAATAACGTGATGGTACAGTGATTTTGGAGTCTGAATTTTGCCCAGCATCTGCACAGAGCTTAACTCACCAGGGATGTTATCAATTTATGTCTGGAACTTCTTCACCAGAACCATTGCACTGATAACATTTGGTAACATGATAGTCTGCATATGGCACACCGACTGTATCTCAGTCTAAGTCTTTGTACTTGCTATTACTATTATCTTTCCTCTTAGCAATCTTAGCAGTACTGCATTCTGATGCCTTTGCACCTGAAATGAGAATTTCTGTTCCCGAGTTTGCTATTTGTCCGCATGGCTGTCAGACAACGTTTTGGGCATGCTTGGATTCGACTTTGCAGGACTACTGCAACATATTCACCATTGCAGTATAATACAAGTAATAAAAACGTTTTTTTTGAACTATAAAGGGATGTAGATATGTCACTCCAAAAAGTGCGTAAACAAGGTAGGGATGATCACAAGAAATGATCATGTGAAACCATCCCTACATCTTTCTTTGAATAATGGTTATCCCGAGAAAAGACAAAGCTATGTCGAACACACACACACACACACACACACACACACACACACACACACACACACACACACACACACACACACACACACACACACACACATTGTCATTTTAACTACATTTGAAGACTGAACAATGTATTATCTATCAAGAAATAAAGGTACATTTTGATTACCACCCATGAGGAAAATGAGGTAATGCATGCTTTGTTCGGGAGAGACCGAGGCAGCGGTCTACTATACACCGCCCAAAGCAAACATTTGTGGTTATGCAAAACGCTGGTGAAAAAATGGAAGGTTGTTGCGCGTCATTTTGGTTTTCGTCCAAGTTTTCAAGGCTGAACAGTGTGCAGATATAGGATTTATAAGCAAACTGTATTTCACATGTGCATGGACATGCAATCCACATATGTGAAGTAAATGAACATATGTAGCAGGTTAGAGGCGACGAAAAGCATGTTGGTAGGAATTGAAAACTGGATTTTTGTTGTTGTTTTTTACACCAAACGTGGTATAAAATGCCTTTCGAGGGATGGTCAGTGACAAATACACCACAATACTGAGATAGCTGTTTATTAATGAGTAATGATAAAGGTTCCAGGTAATACAACTTCAAATTCGGTCATTGGGGTGACGCAATATTAAATATTAGACGATTATTAGATGATTATTGTCATGTGTCTGCCCTGTAGTGAACACCACAGGGTGACACGGATGACCAAACGAGCTTTAACTCCAAGGCATTCAATCTAATGACGGTATTCTTTATACGCAAGGGAAAGGAGAATGACGATCTTACCTGGACGGCTTCCACCCGACGTCTTCGCTCCTGGATAATCGATTTACTCAAACCGACACGGAATTAAAATGTACAAAAAAAATCCCGGCTTTATTGAAGAAGTGCCGGTAACAACAGAATGTACGGTAAAACTAAATTCCTAATTGGATGACCCCATACAGACTCGAATACACACAAAGGGAAATATAAAAGAACGAAAGTAAAAAATTGTGTGTTTGTTTCATGGGCACTTAGCTCTGAGCTGCTCTTGAACCTCGTCAGGAATCGTCAAAACCCCCGCGTCCTTGGCGGGAACAGCATGCTTTGCCGTGCAGCTTGCGAGCGGGAACCAGGCAAAGTTCGCTTGCACTTGCACAGTTCGCTTCTCTGGCCGTTGAGTGCGCAGCGAGCAGGCCGCGCCCGTACACTCCTCTCTGCTCCACACAGAACTGCCGCCTCTCCGGTTCACTCGGCATGGCCCTCATCCGTCACGAAGCCACGGCCAAGCGCACCAGAGTCCACGAGCCGCGACTGCCTTTCCTCACGATCATCAAAACCCAAAGTTAGGGATATAAAATGCCGACTGCACAGCACTAATGTCCCACGCGAGAAAGCAAAAATGCCACCGTTCACTATGAACTCCCGGGTGTAAGGGGCAGAATATGTCAGAACAACATCTTTTGTCTTCAAGAGGGACAGCGAAGAGGTGAAGGCAAGAGGGGCAGTCAAGAGGAGTCAAGAAGCAAGAGTGAGATCTCAAATCGTGACCATTCACTGCCAAAGCCAGAAGATGCGAGGAAGTCAAGAGTGACCGCCAAGAGAAGTCCAGAAGCGAGAGAGAAAATGTTGGGGAGAGCGTTCTTTTATACTCAAGGCTCTGACGTCATTCGTGCCTGCTCCACCAATCCAATAGTCCCATCTTAGCAGTCCTTGCGCCAATCAATCCCGGACCAATCACTGCTCTTCGCGGTGTGGCCTTACGGACCTCCTGTGCCTGTGTGCTCACCAGGTCGGTGGTATCAGCGGTAGTTTTCAATGTCCTGCTTCCAGTTGGTTTTTATTTAGTGTTATAAGTGCACGATTTCTGTCCAGGTGTGTGTGCTGCTGGTGTCATTAGGAACAGAGCAAAAATAACAGAGGCCATTACATACAGGGGATTAATTACCCATACTCCCTAACTAATTAACATAACCCCACCCCTCGTGATGGGAACGAAGATACGCGCTTACACAACATACGGCCTGACTTATGTACATCAAGATGGCTACACGACATTCGGAGCATGCTACCTATGCAATTCTACCTGGACTAAGGTAATCGCTGCCTACCCCCTACAAATGTAACAGTATTTAATGGTCGATGTAAGAAATCCTTTCGCTCCGATGAGGGGAGGGAGTGGGGACGGAGAGTATCGGTTCAGAGGGGGAGGAGAAGATATGGGACAGAGTTGGGAGGGGGAGGTTGAGACTTTGGGGGGGTGGGGGTGGGGAGTTGTGGTGAAGGTTTTGTGTCAGAAGGGTGTTTTGAAGGTTTAGAGTGGGGAGGGGATTGAAGCCTTTGGGTTTGGAGGGGGAGGTTGATTACTTGGGGTTTATGAGGGGAGTGGGGTGATTGAAGGCTTGAAGTCTCATTTTACATTGCGCGGATGCTCTGCGGGTTCTTGCTCGTAATAATAATAATAACAACCAAGGCAAGTGAAAGAGAGCAGAGCAGTTCTCTTTTATATTGGCACTAGAAGCATGTTCAAGCTTTGGTGTAAATAAAACAGAATCTTGTGCCGTAAAGGCCCAATTCATAAATGCTTAATCCCACAAGTTTTGCTATCCTGGCCTATCCTTACGCAGCTCAACTGCCCCAACCCTTGGATTGATTGCCGGTGGAGAAAAGAGGCAAGTCTAAACGTTAGAACCATTTCCGGCCATGCTAAAATGCCTTCAGGCCAAGGTCTCACACCACGCTGCCAAATCTGCCACACATGAAGACTTGTCATGTCGGTTTGAAATGCTTCTTCACTTATGCCAAATTCCTCACAAATGATTTTTTTTCACATCTGGAAAAGAAATGCCTTGCAAACAGGTTGTTTTTTTTTGTCTTCTTCTCCGCATCAACCATTGTGCGCTGCTCATTGTGCAGGTGAAATATGGAATTGTTGCGTTACTAGCCTTCGCAATTGAAGAGTTTGAGTTTGAACAAATACCCAGAGTCAGTGTACATGCTTGGTCTTCTGTTGGATTCATCTCGGTGCACATCTACATTTTAACAGATGGAAATGCTTAAAACGGGATTCCGTAAGTCCAGACGGATCCTCAGCCCTTCTGGGAGAACGTTAGATTTATGTGCAAGTGAGGGGTACGGGTGGGACGACTAAGAATGGGGCAAGTTTAGGGTTGCGCTTGCCCCCATGGCAGGGAGCTATGAAGTTTTGCAGCAAAGTTTCTTGTGCGAGGGAATGAATTGATCTCTTATCCTGGAATCCCCAGTTGCACAGACCTGGTACATTGGTGGGTCAACAAACCATCAGGTGACGTTTCCATGATTGCACCAACTCACTGGCATTGCTTTATGCAAAAGGCAACTGCTAATGACATGGCGTTATTGCAGCATTTAAATATATATGAAAGTCTGTCTGTAGGCAGTTTCAAAGTTCATTTTAACCTCTAAATATTCGTTTCTGAACTGCCACAGCATTTAAAATACTGAAGCAATTTCTTACTTTTTTGTGTTATTGGGTTTTAAATAGTTTTTTTAGTTAGCATATCTAACATTGGTAAATAATGCTTAAGTTTATTTCCATAAATTGGGTTTCCACAGATCAATTTTATATTTTCTTCTTCTTCTTCTTTAATGGATAGCCTGGTGTTGGCTTAGCGGTTAGGTTGCCGGCTTGGGATCCAAGGATCCTGGGTTTGAATCCCGGTCAATCGCTGAATTAACGCGGGGGGGGGGGGGGGGGTGACTCAGCCTGTCATCGTTCCGAGGTCGGCAAATTGAGTACCAGTTCACTGGTAATTCCCTGTGTGTCGCAAGAGGCGACTAACAGGGTTGGCGGCAGGAAGGGCATCCGGCCATGAAACATTGCTTCAAAAAGGGGACCACTGTGCCAGAAAAAGGCTAAACCCTGCTCCGCGGGGAAAAATGGCCTCTAAAGGTGGTTCTTCTTCTTTAATGGCCACAATTATACCCTTGTGGAGTTGGCTGGTGGAAGCAATTTGCCCATGTCCTTCACGAACCGGCTGACCATGACTATTCGACTAAAGTTCGGGCAATTATTTGAAACGTGGCCATGGTGCCGGCGATATAGCTCGCCTACTCTTCACGAAGGACATCTTGGGATCTCTAACGTCCACCAAATAATGCCAGCCGACAGGATGCCTGGTTTAACGTCCACGAAGCACATGCATTGATGAATCACCGTGCCTGTGAAACTGTGCTGAGTTTATAGCTGGGCCAAGATAGGACCCCAGGCTAGACAGCTTATGAGGCATACTTCTAGGCCGTCCTGCCGGGTATCCATTTCGATGTGATGGAAGGATATGGTGCATGAGTTAATATGAATAAGGTGCAACTAAAACTCAACACGTGCACGAGTGCACGAAGCATTTTGGATAAAAAGAGAAGTTTTTGGTAAGAAGTGGTAGAAGTGGAGCTCTAAGCACTAAAACATGCATGGTCAAGTATACCATAAGCACGTACGTAGTCATAATTGGGTATTTCTGGCTATAAGCCCTGGAGTACGAGAAAAATATTAACATCTTGAAATAATTTTATACAATCAGGGTTATGATTGAATTGAAAGTAAAATATTGTATTTCTTTCCTGGAAAAAAAAAAAAAAAAAGCCTCACCCACCCACGTGCTCTCCCATATTTAGCTCAACATATGCCAATTGAAACTTTCACTAGGTGCAAACTTTGTGCATTAGCAGGTATTACTGAAACGATGTCTATTAGTGTATTACTCCATGCAAGTTCACTTTCCTTGTTGATAAAACTTTTCTCATTTGTCCTTCAAAATAAGCACGCGTAAAGGGCTGACATGATGGCCGAGCCTCGGCGTACGCTCACTCGCATCTAAGCTGTGTAGCCTGGGTTTCCATGCCAGCCCAGCTTTAAAATGTCATCCCAGTGTTTCACCGCCTTCTTTCCAGCATTCGTTGGTGGATGTCAAAGATCCCATGTAGTCAGGTTCACTATGTCAATAAATTATATTTCGTTCAAAATCATGGTAGATTAGCAAACCTATACATTTTTGGAAAGGTTATAGCATAAGGAAACTAAAAATCAATGTTTACATTTGGAGAGATACCTGTATGGCGGCCATTTTGGATTTTCAAAATGGCCACTGTAAAATACATATTTTGTTCTATTTCTGCCTCTAATTACCCTAAAAACTTTTTAAAATATACTAAACCTATATTTTCAGGGACAAGGAATCCAATGAAAGTATGAAATTAGTGCTATGGGGAATGGTAAGACACGAATCAAAGGTTTTGAATTGCAAAATACTGTCTTTATATTCGCGATAAGTTGCATAATCAAATACATGTTATCATTTTGTACAGGCAGTTAATAACATCAAAATGTGTCACAATAATTCATATCACCAAACATACACAGGCAGTCAGCAAAATCATATATACACATGCAGTCAGTATAACTTCACATCTACACAGGCAGTCAATGACAAAATATACACAGGCAGTCAATGGCATCAAACATACACGATTACAGAATATGCCATTTAGAGTTCGTCATCACTGTCCTGTGTGTCGTATCCGACAATATAGTCCGCATCGTTTTCACAGTCCGTTCCACACAAGCAAAGGTCGGTCAAATTGATTGGCAAATCGAATCGATCGAATGGTCGAATTGGTCGAATGGACGAATTGGTCGAATCGAATTGGTCGAATCGAATTGGTCGGAATTGGCAAATGTAAACATTGATTTTCAGATTTTCCATGTAATAACGTTTCCAAAAATGTATAGGTTTGCTAATCTACCATGATTTTGAACGAAAAAACATAGTGAACCTGACTAATGGTCTCTTTTTTTGTTGTTGTATACAAGATCGAGGCTCGTGTAAGAACTAACATTAATCACAAAAAGACAAACTGACACATAAAACATAAGATAAAGGGAGAGGTGGAGACAAGATGGAGAGAGAGAGAGGGAAGCACACAAGTACAACATTTGAGAGCAGGGACATCGGGAGATCTGTGGGAGGGAGAGGGCTTGGGGGCAGGAGGCACGGGAAATGGGGGGGGAGGGAGGTTGGGAGAGGTATAAAACACATGGACATTGCTAGGACTTCCAGGAAAGAAGTCGGAATTTCAAAAAATTGATCTGGGGTGTATTAACGGGGGTAGAAAAGATCAGGTTTTGGATGGGGGAAGATAAGAGATGGTGGTGAACAGCTGTTTTAAAGACCTGGAGGGAGGAGTGGGACCTGGAGTTTAAAGACCTGGAGTCCTTCTCAAAGAGTAGGCGAGCTATCGCCGGCACCAGGACCAAATTACAAATACCTGTCCTAACCAGCAGGGGGCACTGCATAAGCGGCACAGCCACGCCCATTAGCCAAAGATGCGACACCGCAGCCTCGTGCTGAATGTGAACGAAGAAGAAGCATGCGAAAATATCCCCACGGCCTCTGATTTCATCCTACTCTATTTTCTGCAGGAAAAAGAGAAGAAATACATGCTTCAGTTGGACAATTTGAAAATCAGAGACATTGAGAAGAGCTTCATGTCCAGCAAGCATATTTTTGCCATCTTCAACATGGAGCAGCGGTGAAAGGCTCTGTACTCACTCACTCATTCATCTTTGTTTTTTAATTTGTTACTTGCAAAATCGAAGCTTTTTCAAGTATATTGGTCGGTTGCGTTTGTGGTTCTGTCTGTGTGTTTGTTTGTTTGTTTGTCACCGGCCTACAGGTCACAATTCTAAACCGATCGTCACGAAACTTGACCAAGTTGTATCGGTCGTCCCAATTGAGAAGCCCATTGATTTTGAGGTCAAAGGTCATCTGGAGGTCAAATTTCTAAAATCGCCATTTTAAATCCGATTGACTTGAAAATTGAATAGCATTTGTGTATTGTCACTAAATTGGGAAATGAACTATTTTTGAGGTTAAAGGTCAACTCGAGGTCAATATTTAAAAATCATCCATTTTCATCTAAAAAGCCGTCAATTCTCAACCTATTGACTTGAAAATTGATCAGCATTTGCATATCGTGTCCCTAAATTGGGAAACATACTATTTTGAGGTCAAAAGGTCAAAGGTCAACTCAAGGTCAAACTTCCAAAATCATCAATTTTCATCTGAAAAACAATCAATTTGCATCCGATTGACTTGGAAATTGAACAGCATTTGCACATTGTGTCACTAAATATGAAAACCAACTCTTTTTGAGGTGAAAAGGTCAACTCTAGGTCAAACTTCCAAAATCATCAATTTTCAACCGATTGACTTGAACTTAGAACAGCATTTGTGTATTGCCTCACTGAATTGGGAAACCAACTATTTTTGAGGTCAAAAGGCCAAAGGTCAACTCAAGGTCAAACTTCTAAAATCATCAATTTTCATCTGAAAACCCATCAATTTTCATCCAATTGACTTGAAAATAGAACAGCATTTGTGTATTGCCTCACTGAATGGGGAAACCACCTATTTATTAGGTCAAAAGGTCAACTCAAGGTCAAACTTCTAAAATCATCATTTTTCATCTGAAAAATCGTCACTTTTCATCCTGTTGACCCGAGCTTTGATCAAGATCGTAAATTTTAATCTTCATGAAATGGGCAATTTGCTGTATCAATGGAAAACTTTATTAGGGGGGGGGGGGGGGGGATTTTGCAAGTATCGTGCTTCGCATGACGTCTTCTTGTTGTTTCATTTATTTATTGTAGTTTTTTTTAACATGTAATAATTCACCTTGCCATCGTCTTTTTCCGTTATTATTATGTTTTCTAATAGTTCTTCAGTTCGTACAAAAATGATGCGGACATACCATCACATTACACCACATAAAGCAGTCATTTGTTTCAAACTTTCAATCATTCAACTCAATGATAGAGCTTGCTACTCACTTTGCCTATAATTTCGAGATTATTGTGGATTCAAATGAAATTCGCCAAAGTTGCCACTTTTGTGAAACTGCAAAACCTATACAATCATTTTTCTAAGAAGTGTTATTCCCGTGGCTTTGTTCTTGACTTTTTCTCTCCCGCTCCATTCTGGAATGTAGAAATGTCTACAAGGACTACAGGCAGCTGGAGCTCGCCTGTGAGACACAGGAAGAAGTCGACGGCTGGAAGGCATCGTTCCTACGGGCAGGAGTCTACCCTGAAAAAACCGAGGTATCTTCCAAGTGACAGATGTGCACAAGTGTTTTTATTTCAGTCGGCCTTTTTTTACCCCTTCCATTTCTCACAAATTGTGAACTCCTTGGGAACACGTTATCAGACTGTAGCGTTGCAATTGGAATGTCGGCTCTGTGTCTGGTTCGTTGACGGTTCGATCCTGACCCTGACACAGTCATACCAAGGATATTAAAAATGGTTGTCCTGTTTCTTCACTTGATGCTCAGCATTTTTAGGATAGAGTATGGATAAATTCCATGGGATTGGGGAGGTTAGTAGATTAGGAGATTTCTCATTAATTGCCCCACTGAATGCAGAGAGAAAGGCAATGCCATAAGATGGCAGGGCTGGCACCCAGAGTGCATCAATAAGTTGTAGCTTCCCTATAAGCAGCCCCAAGATCATCGGCTGTGATTGTTTGTTCACCCGTTTAATGTCTTTGGCTGCATGTATGTGCATGATTTATGTACCAACATATCTCATGTCTGGTATCCCATGGTAGTACATCCGCCCCACCCCAACCTCCTTTCCTTACTCAGGTTGACAGTGAAGATGGCAACTCCAGCGATGGCTTAACAAAGTCTATGGATCCTCAGTTGGAGAGGCAGGTTGAGACTATTCGCAACCTAGTGGATTCATATATGACCATTGTGAACAAGACTACCCGAGACCTTATGCCCAAGACCTTGATGCACTTGGTCATCAATAACGTAAGTACAATCAAGCCACTGAATTCTCATTTCTCATGCCATGCTCCGCTTGAAGATCCCACACACTGTTTATGTATACAGTGCGTATCAAAAAAAAGGTAATCCGAATTCAAGGGGTTAATATGCAAAGGTTATTTAGTTTGACAATTTACATATGGTTTACCAATTATGAGGAGATCCTCAGCTTTCCATTGATGCCTTTCATGCATCATTGCTGTCACACATGACCGAGTACATGTTCATTAAAAATGACAAGTTCAAATCGCATTTTTACAAGTTTGGCTAATCGGTGCAAGACAGTTTTAAATGGAGGCATTACTTGTCGACTGCTAAGTTGATTATGTAAAATTGTTAAGCTGGTCTGGTAATCGTCGGTTGTGTCATCCTTTGTTTAAGATGGGTATTTAAGATGGGCCTACAGTGTATGGGTTTAGAGACAGTCTGAGTCATTGAAAAGATGGTTCTACTTACGACTGAACAGCGGACCTCCGTGGTTACAACCTTTCACCAAACTGGAAGTTTGCAGCGAACTCGTGATGCGTTCAGGGAACGTTTCCCAGAACGGGAGCCTCCAACAGCCAAAACCATCTGGGCGAATGTTAGAAAATACCAAGAGCATGGCACTAGCCTCAACCGCAACAAGGAGAATTCTGGTAGGAGGCGCACTGGGCGATCGGAAATGAACATTGCAGCAGTAAGGCAGCAAGTTTTGGAGCATCCTGGGGATACCAGCGCAAGACGAAATGGGACGGGATTGCCTTTGGCAACATTCAACTGAATCACAAGACTGGACCTCCACCAACATCCATATTGGATTCACATCCGGCATCAACTTATGCCAGGGGATTTTGCCAGGAGGCTGGTGCTTGCCGGATGGTTGATAGCACGTTGCGAAGCAGATGTCAATTTCCTGCGGTATCTCGTTATCGGCAACAAAGCTGCTTTCGCCATGGACGGCAAGGTCAATACCCATAATGTTCTTGAATATGCACCGACAGGACAACCCCCGGAATTTAATTTTGACACCAACATGAATCGACAAAAGTGGACTGTTTGGTTGGGACTTTGTGGAAGTGGTCAGGTGATCGGACCATTTTTCTTTCAAAGGAATGTCAATGGTAACAGGTATCTGCAGATGATCAATGATGAAGTTTTACCGCATCTGGAGGAGAACTTTGAGCGACAGGTTCATGGTGTCTTCAGATATCTCTGGTGGGCCCAAGACGGCGCCCCAGCACATCGTCTTATCGCTGTCCAAGATCGACTGAGGGAACTCTTTGGAGACCGAGTCATCGCCCTCAACCATGCAGTGGAATGGCCGCCAAGATCACCTGACCTCACACCATGTGATTATTTCCTTTGGGGACATTTAAAGATCTTGACGAATTGCAGGGCCGTATTCGACATGAAGTGGATGCTTTGCACAATGACTGGCTTTGGTGAGACGAGCAGTTCAGGGCATGCTCCGCCGCTGTGAGCTTTGTGTTGAAAGGGGAGGTGGACATGTTTTTTTTTGTTTTTTTTTTTTTTTTTTGTATACTGAATCGAGGCTCGTGAAAGAGCTAACATTTATTTCACAAACAAATCAACCAGACAAACAAAATATACAAAAAGAGGGAGCGGAAGACAAGATGGGGAGAGAAGGGGAAGCACACAACCACAACATTTGAGAGCAGGGAGAAGTGTGGGAGGGAGAGGGCTTGGGGGCAGGAGGCATGGGAAGGGGGGGGGGAGGGGGTGGGAGAAGTATAAAGCACAAGGGGACCGAAATTAGCGGGGGTAGAAAAGATCAAGGTTTTGGATGGGGGAGGATAAGAGATGGTGGTGAACAGCTGTTTTAAAGACCTGGAGGGTGGAGTGGGATTGAAGAGAGTGAGGGAGTTTGTTCCAGAGGTGGGAGAAAAGAGGAATGAAGGAGTGAAGGTGAGCAGAAAGTCTTGATTTTGGCAGTTTAACCATAAGAGGGTTGCAGGCAGATCTTGTGTGACCTGTAGGAATATTTGGGGGACAGAGCCCAGAGAGGGCTGGGGGGGCAAGGCCAGAGAGGAGTCGGTAGAAGACGGAAAGACCACCAACCTGCCTGCGGTGAGTGAGTGAAAGGCCCTTGGAGTTAGCTTCATCACGGGAGATTCCAATGATTCTGAACGCTTTGGTTTCAACAGCGTGAAGACGGGCTAGGTGTGAGGCAGGAGCACCAGACCAGAGGGGAGAGCAGTATTCCATAGAGCTGCGGATGAAAGCCTTGTATGTGGTGAGGAGCTCAGGTGTGCCAAGGAAGGACTTCGCACGACGGAGGATGCCCAGTCGGCGACTGGCTTTGGAGGCCAGATTTGAAATGTGGTTTTCCCAGGAAAGATCATGGCAAATAGTGAGACCCAAAAGCTTGAGTGACAGAACTTCTTGGAGAGGATTATTCAGAAAGTGGATGGGAGGGTTTTCCAGTCGGTCTTTTCGGAGAGACATCGTAAGAGTGTGAGATTTATCAGGATTGAAAGACATGTTCCATTTGTTTGCCCAGTCTGTGATTTTGTCCAGGTCTGCAGAGAGTGAGGAGGCTGCAGACTGCCGATCTGAGGGATGAGGAATGGAGCGACAGAGAGTAGAGTCGTCAGCAAAGAGATAGAGAGGATTTTCAAGAGAGTCAGAGAGATCATTGATGAAGACCAGAAAAAGCACAGGGCCCAGAACACTACCTTGGGGAACTCCAGCCTGAACAGGTAGAGGAGATGAGAGAAACCCATTCAGGGCCACACGTTGACTACGACCAGAGAGGAAGTCCGCCAGCCATGCGTGGAGATTTCCATGGATACCAAAGGAGGAGAGTTTGGTGAGCAGAGCAGGGTGCCAGACCGTATCAAAGGCACGTGAAATGTCAAGGGAGACGGCTCTAATTTCCTGTTTGGCGTTGAGGACCTCCATCCATTGTTGAGAAAGCAGAAGCAGCATGTCCAGAGTAGAGTGACCAGGTCTGAAACCAAATTGATGATCAGAGATCAAGCCATTGGAGAAGAGGAAAGATTTCATATCTGAAGCAATGATAGATTCCATGACTTTGCTGATAATTGGGAGAAGGCTGATTGGTCTGTAGTTGCTGGGATCTGTTTTTGCACCTTTTTTGTGCAAAGCGGTGATGTTGGCTGATTTCCAAGCAGATGGCAGATGACCTTGAGCAAAAGAGAGGGTGAAGAGAACAGAAAGAGGGAGTGAAAGAGCGGAAGCACATGATTTTAGGACCCGTGGGCTGATGCCGTCAGGACCAGTTGCAGAATCAGAGTCGAGGGTTGACAGAAACTTTTCCACCTTGTCAGGAGGAAAGGACACAGAGTCCAGGAGCAGCTGGGTACGACTGGGTACGGTGGGTACAGAGAGGGATGGGTTTGGGACACAAGATTTAGAGGCAAACACAGAGTTGAGGCATTCAGCTTTTTCACGTGCGGAGTCAGCCGTTAAGCCATTTGAGGTGAGGGAGGGGATGGAGGGGGAACAAACACCAGAAACAGATTTGACCAGACGCCACCAGGATTTGGAAGAGGGAGACGGATAAGAGAGTTCGGTCTTGAGAATGGTGAGATATTGTTTCCTGGCTCTCCTGAGGGTGGACACACACTTGTTTCGGGCTTTGTGAAAGGAAATGAGATTTCCTTCCGTTGGATTTGCTTTCCAGGAGACGAAAGCAAGTTGTTTCAGGGCAACAGCCTCACCACAAGAATCCGTGTACCATGGACGGGAGGAAGGGTATGACAACTGAAGACGAGATGGGATAAATCTGTGCATGAGAGAGAGCAATTTACTTTGAAAGAATTCCCAGGATGAGTTGATGTCAGAGGCGGTAGAGATGGGAGACCAGTCCAGATGATTGATGGCTGCTTGAAGACCGTGCCAGTTTGCCTGAGTGAAATGCCAGACTCGTCGATGCTGAGGAGGCTCTCTGAGAATGGTCAGAGAGATGTCCACTTTGACAAGCACATGATCAGATGAGCCGATTGGAGCAGAAGAAGAGCAGCAGACATTTTCAGGGAAGTTTGTCATAACCAAATCCAGAAGAGAAGATGCTCCGTTGACTGAGATCCGGGTCTGGAAATTGACAGATTGTGTCAGTCCCAGTGAGTCGCAGAAGTCCTTTGCTGAAGAGCCATGGCTGGTGAGAGAGGTACCCACACCCAGCCAACTGGCATGGTGACAATTGAAATCACCACATATGAGGAAGAGAGAGTTGGGATGGGTAGATAGGAGTTGGTCCATATTATCAGACAGCGAGATGTAGATGGAGTCATCGCTGTTTGGTGGACGGTACAACACACATATGAACAAAAGGTGGGAGCGAAGGGGAAGCCGTAGCCAAAGGTATTCCTGGGGGTGAGGTGGAGAGAGGGCAGTGGAGGGCGAGTGAGGACGAGAGTTTTTTATAAAGATAGCAACCCCACCACCAGGACGAGGCTCAGGTCTATCATACCGGAGGAGGGAGTAACCTGGGAGAGATACCAAAGCATCAGAGACATCATGAAGGAGGAAAGTTTCTGTTAAGCAGATCACATCTGGTTTGTCAGAAGCAACCTGTATGGAGAGATCAGTCAAGTTTGAGCGAAGGCCCCAGATGTTTGAGGTCCATACCGTTAATGAAGAGGAAGGGGGAGCATCGGGTCCAGAACAGGGGGGGGGAGGGGTAGGGTAAGATGTGGAAGAGGAGGAAGAGGAAGGGAGAGCTGTTGAAGGTGTGTCAGAGATTTCAGAGATTTCAGAATAGCTTGGAGAAAGGGAAGAATGGGGTGGACAAAAGGTTTGATGGAGATTGGGTGAGGCACAGTGAGGTGTTATTTGAGGAGGGGGAAGAGCGAGGCAGAAGGTTGGGGGAGATGAAGGTGAAAGTTGGAAGGGGGAAGAAGCAGGGAGGATGCTTTGAGGAGGAGGGGTGAGAGGGGAGTCTAGGAGGGGAGGAGCGAGGGAGAGTCTCGGAGGGGAGGGGTGTGGGGGGAGTTTAGGAGGGAGGGGAGGGAAGGGGCAAGGGGGGAGATTTGAAAGGGATGGGTGATGGGGAGGATTTGGAGGGGAGGGTTGAGATTGGATTTTGAAAAGTGTACGATTCATGGGAAACGAACATTTTTTGCAAAATGAGTTTGAGACCTTCGAGTCAAAAATACGTTTGAGGACACTGAAGGAGGGGTGGAGTTCTGGATTGTTTAGGGAATGTAGAAAGGAGGAACTGTAAGAGATGGTATTCTATATATTTTTTGGAATGAATAGATTTGGTGAGCAAGACGAAAGCATCCTTTTGTAGGAAAAGAAGAAAAGGGTGTTATAATATATGAGAGAAAATAGTTGTTCAGGGGAGAGATTATACGTTTCTAACCACGTGATCGCGAACGAAGAACGAACGAACAAAAAAGAACAACAAATAAACGAATAAGACCTGGGAAGGAAATATTTTTTTTGGGTTTTTTTTTTTTTTGAGTAGAGATAATGTTGAAGGTGTGGGTGCATAAAGGCCAATAATTCCTGAGAAAAGTTCACATCTGACGTTCATTTTGCACCAAATATCCTGACTCGCATCGATTAGCCAAACTTGTAAAAATGCGATTTGAACTTGTCATTTTCAATGAACATGTACTCGGTCATGTGTGACAGCAATGATGCATGGAAGGTATCAATGGAAAGCTGAAGATCTCCTCTTAATTAGTAAACCACATGTAAATTGTCAAAATAAAGAACCTTTCCATATTAACCCCTTGAATTCGGATTACCGTTTTTTTGATACGCACTGTATGATTTACAATCGTAATTTTTTTTAATCTCTTTTTTCACTTTTTTTTTTTTTTTGTATACAAGATCGAGGCTCGTGTAAGAGCTAACATTAATCACAAAAAAACAAACGGACATCAAAAGAAACATATAATAAAGGGAGCGGGAGACAAGATGGGGAGAGAGGGGGAAGCACACAAGTACAACATTTGAGAGCAGGGACATCGGGAGATCTGTGGGAGGGAGGGGGCTTGGGGGAGGAGGCGTGGGAAGGGGGTTGGGGGGGGGGGGAGAGGTAAAAAAAACATGGACACAGCTCGGACTTCCAGGAAAGAAGTCGGTATTGCAGAAAAGTGGATCTGTGGTGAATTAACAGGGGTAGAAAAGATCAAGGTTTTGGATGGGGGAAGATAAGAGATGGTGGTGAACAGCTGTTTTAAGGACATGGAGGGATCAGTGGGATTGAAGAGAGTGAGGGAGTTTGTTCCAAAAGCGGGAGAAAATAGGAATGAAAGAGTGAAGGTGAGCAGAGAGTCTTGATTTTGGAGGTTTCACCAGGAGAGGGTTGCTGGCAGATCTTGTGCGACCTGTAGGAGTATTTGTGGGACAGAGCACAGACCGGGCTGGGAGGGCTAGGCCAGAGAGGAGTTGGTAGAAGACAGAAAGACCACCAACCTGCCTGCCCTCACAATCAGCTTCATCGCAGGAGATTCCAATGATTCTGAAAGCTTTGGTTTCAACAGCATGAAGCCGAGTGAGGTGTGAGGCAGGAGCACCAGCCCAGAGTGGTGAACAGTATTCCATTGCGCTGCAGATGAAAGCCTTGTATGTGGTGAGGAGCTCAGGTGTGCCAAGGAAGGACTTCGCATGACGGAGGATGCCCAGTCGGCGACTGGCTTTGGAGGCCAGCTTGGAAATGTGGTTTTCCCAGGAAAGATCATGGCAGATAGTGAGACAGAACTTGTTGGTGAGGATTGTTGAGAACGTATATGGGAGGGTTGTCCAGACGGTCTTTTCAGAGAGACATAGTGAGAGTGTGAGATTTGTCAGGATTGAAAGACATGTTCCACTTGTTTGACCTGCCTGTGATTTTGTCCAGGTCTGCAGAGTGAGGAGGCTGCAGACTGCCGATCTGAGGGATGAGGAATGGAGCGGCAGATAGTGGAGTCATCAGCAAAGAGATAGAGAGGATTTTCCAGAGAGTCGGAGAGATCATTGATGAAGACCAGAAAAAGCACAGGGCCCAGAACACTGCCTTGAGAAACTCCAGCCTGAACAGGAAGGGGAGATTAGAGAAACCCATTCAGGGCCACACTGTTGACTACGACCAGAGAGGAAGTCCGCAAGCCATGCGTGGATACCATAGGAGGAGAGTTTGGTTAGCAGAGCGGGGTGCCAGACCATATCAAAATCACATAATTCTTATTATAATTACCTGACCTTATTATTTCTGATAGTCTCACCCTTTGTGTTTGCCTCAAAAGAAGATGGTGGAAACTTGCTGATTCGTTTGTTGAAGAAGCAAGAACTTGAAACTTGTTTCAGAATGAAACTTACATGAGATAAAATGTGATTTAACTTTTTTTTTCCTATTTTGGTACTACTTTTTAGGTAGTAGGTTGTATGCAGCAACCACCCAGGGTAGTACTACCGTTCTGACTTAGGAACGTTAAAGTGGTGCCCGGAACCATCTTACACTCTCCGTGTCAGGATTGCTGTTCTTACTTTCTGTCTCACTCAAACTATAGATACTGGCTAGCTTTAATCTCTTTCTTGTAAACAAACATCAGACACTTTTCATCATACACTTTTCTTCATACACATTTCATCATGCACTTTTCATCATGCACTTTTCTTCATACACTTTTCTTCATACACTTTTCATCATACACTTTTCTTCATACACTTTTCATCATGCACTTTTCATCATGCACTTTTCATCACACACTTTTCATCATACACTTTTCATCATACACATTTCATCATACAATTTTCATCATACACTTTTCTTCATGCACTTTTCATCATACACATTTCATCATACAATTTTCATCATACACTTTTCATCATGCACTTTTCATCACACACTTTTCATCAAACACTTTTCATCACACACTTTTCATCATACACTTTTCATCACAAACTTTTCATCACACACTTTTCATCATGCACTTTTCATCATGCACTTTTCATCATGCACTTTTCATCATGCACTTTTCATCATGCACTTTTCATCATGCACTTTTCATCATACACTTTTCATCACACACTTTTCATCACAAACTTTTCATCACACACTTTTCATCACACACTTTTCATCATACACTTTTCATCATGCACTTTGCATCATACACTTTGCATCATGCACTTTTCATCATGCACTTTTCATCATGCACTTTTCATCATGCACTTTTCATCATGCACTTTTCATCAAGCACTTTTCATCAAGCACTTTTCATCACACACTTTTCATCATACACTTTTCATCATGCACTTTGCATCATACACTTTGCATCATGCACTTTTCATCAAGCACTTTTCATCAAGCACTTTTCATCACACACTTTTCATCATACACATTTCATCATACAATTTTCATCATACACTTTTCTTCATGCACTTTTCATCATACACATTTCATCATACAATTTTCATCATACACTTTTCATCATGCACTTTTCATCACACACTTTTCATCAAACACTTTTCATCACACACTTTTCATCATACACTTTTCATCACAAACTTTTCATCACACACTTTTCATCATGCACTTTTCATCATGCACTTTTCATCATGCACTTTTCATCATACACATTTCATCATACAATTTTCATCATACACTTTTCATCATGCACTTTTCATCACACACTTTTCATCAAACACTTTTCATCACACACTTTTCATCATACACTTTTCATCACAAACTTTTCATCACACACTTTTCATCATGCACTTTTCATCATGCACTTTTCATCATACACTTTTCTTCATACACATTTCATCATGCACTTTTCATCATGCACTTTTCTTCATACACTTTTCTTCATACACTTTTCATCATACACTTTTCTTCATACACTTTTCATCATGCACTTTTCATCATGCACTTTTCATCACACACTTTTCATCATACACTTTTCATCATACACATTTCATCATACAATTTTCATCATACACTTTTCTTCATGCACTTTTCATCATACACATTTCATCATACAATTTTCATCATACACTTTTCATCATGCACTTTTCATCACACACTTTTCATCAAACACTTTTCATCACACACTTTTCATCATACACTTTTCATCACAAACTTTTCATCACACACTTTTCATCATGCACTTTTCATCATGCACTTTTCATCATGCACTTTTCATCATGCACTTTTCATCATGCACTTTTCATCATGCACTTTTCATCATACACTTTTCATCACACACTTTTCATCACAAACTTTTCATCACACACTTTTCATCACACACTTTTCATCATACACTTTTCATCATGCACTTTGCATCATACACTTTGCATCATGCACTTTTCATCATGCACTTTTCATCATGCACTTTTCATCATGCACTTTTCATCATGCACTTTTCATCAAGCACTTTTCATCAAGCACTTTTCATCACACACTTTTCATCATACACTTTTCATCATGCACTTTGCATCATACACTTTGCATCATGCACTTTTCATCAAGCACTTTTCATCAAGCACTTTTCATCACACACTTTTCATCATGCACTTTTCATCATGCACTTTTCATCATGCACTTTTCATCATGCACTTTTCATCATGCACTTTTCATCATACACTTTTCATCATGCACTTTGCATCATACACTTTGCATCATGCACTTTTCATCATGCACTTTTCATCATGCACTTTTCATCATGCACTTTTCATCATGCACTTTTCATCATGCACTTTTCATCATACACTTTTCATCATGCACTTTGCATCATACACTTTGCATCATGCACTTTTCATCATGCACTTTTCATCATGCACTTTTCATCATGCACTTTTCATCATGCACTTTTCATCGTACACTTTTCATCACACACTTTTCATTGTACACTTTTCATCACACACTTTTCATCGTACACTTTTCATCACACACTTTTCATCACACACTTTTCATCATACACTTTTCATCATACACTTTTCATCACACACTTTTCATTGTACACTTTTCATCGTACACTTTTCATCGTACACTTTTCATCACACACTTTTCATTGTACACTTTTCATCACACACTTTTCATCATACACTTTTCATCACACACTTTTCATCACACACTTTTCATCATGCACTTTTCATCATGCACTTTTCATCGTACACTTTTCATCACACACTTTTCATTGTACACTTTTCATCACACACTTTTCATCGTACACTTTTCATCACACACTTTTCATCACACACTTTTCATCATACACTTTTCATCATACACTTTTCATCACACACTTTTCATCACACTTTTCATCACACACTTTGCATCATGCACTTTTCATCACACACTTTTCATCGTACACTTTTCATCACACACTTTTCATCGTACACTTTTCATCACACACTTTTCATTGTACACTTTTCATCACACACTTTTCATTGTACACTTTTCATCACACACTTTTTATCATGCGCTTTTCATTGTACACTTTTCATCACACACTTTTCATTGTACACTTTTCATCACACACTTTTTATCATGCGCTTTTCATTGTACACTTTTCATCATGCACTTTTCATCACACACTTTTCATTGTGCACTTTTCATCATGCACTTTTCATTGTGCACTTTTCATCACACACTTTTCATCACACACTTTTCATCACACACTTTTCATTGTGCACTTTTCATCATGCACTTTTCATCACACACTTTTCATCACACACTTTTCATCACACAATTTTCATCACACACTTTTTATCATGCGCTTTTCATTGTACACTTTTTATCACACACTTTTCATCACACATTTTTCATCACACACTTTTCATCACATACTTTTTATCATGCACTTTTCATTGTACACTTTTTATCACACACTTTTCATCACACTTTTTATCACACATTTTTCATCACACACTTTTCATCATGCACTTTTCATCGCACAGTTTTCATCACACACTTTTCATTGTACACTTTTCATCGCACACTTTTCATAGTGCACTTTTCATCACACACTTTTCATCACACACTTTTCATCACACACTTTTCATCACACACTTTTCATCACACACTTTTCATCACACAGTTTTCATCACACACTTTTCATTGTACACTTTTCATCGCACACTTTTCATTGTGCACTTTTCATCACACACTTTTCATCGCACACTTTTCATCACACACTTTTCATAGTACACTTTTCATCGCACAGTTTTCATCACACACTTTTCATCACACAGTTTTCATCACACACTTTTCATTGTACACTTTTCATCACACACTTTTCATTGTGCACTTTTCATCACACACTTTTCATCACACACTTTTTATCATGCACTTTTCATTGTACACTTTTTATCACACACTTTTCATCACACACTTTTCATCACACACTTTTCATCACACTTTTTATCATGCACTTTTCATTGTACACTTTTTATCACACACTTTTCATCACACACTTTTTATCACACACTTTTCATCATGCACTTTTCATCACACACTTTTCATCATGCACTTTTCATCGCACAGTTTTCATCACACACTTTTCATTGTACACTTTTCATCGCACACTTTTCATAGTGCACTTTTCATCACACACTTTTCATCACACACTTTTCATCACACACTTTTCATCACACAGTTTTCATCACACACTTTTCATTGTACACTTTTCATCGCACACTTTTCATTGTGCACTTTTCATCACACACTTTTCATCACACACTTTTCATCATACACTTTTCATCATACACATTTCATCATACAATTTTCATCATACACTTTTCTTCATGCACTTTTCATCATACACATTTCATCATACAATTTTCATCATACACTTTTCATCATGCACTTTTCATCACACACTTTTCATCAAACACTTTTCATCACACACTTTTCATCATACACTTTTCATCACAAACTTTTCATCACACACTTTTCATCATGCACTTTTCATCATGCACTTTTCATCATGCACTTTTCATCATGCACTTTTCATCATGCACTTTTCATCATGCACTTTTCATCATACACTTTTCATCACACACTTTTCATCACAAACTTTTCATCACACACTTTTCATCACACACTTTTCATCATACACTTTTCATCATGCACTTTGCATCATACACTTTGCATCATGCACTTTTCATCATGCACTTTTCATCATGCACTTTTCATCATGCACTTTTCATCATGCACTTTTCATCAAGCACTTTTCATCAAGCACTTTTCATCACACACTTTTCATCATACACTTTTCATCATGCACTTTGCATCATACACTTTGCATCATGCACTTTTCATCAAGCACTTTTCATCAAGCACTTTTCATCACACACTTTTCATCATGCACTTTTCATCATGCACTTTTCATCATGCACTTTTCATCATGCACTTTTCATCATGCACTTTTCATCATACACTTTTCATCATGCACTTTGCATCATACACTTTGCATCATGCACTTTTCATCATGCACTTTTCATCATGCACTTTTCATCATGCACTTTTCATCATGCACTTTTCATCATGCACTTTTCATCATACACTTTTCATCATGCACTTTGCATCATACACTTTGCATCATGCACTTTTCATCATGCACTTTTCATCATGCACTTTTCATCATGCACTTTTCATCATGCACTTTTCATCGTACACTTTTCATCACACACTTTTCATTGTACACTTTTCATCACACACTTTTCATCGTACACTTTTCATCACACACTTTTCATCACACACTTTTCATCATACACTTTTCATCATACACTTTTCATCACACACTTTTCATTGTACACTTTTCATCGTACACTTTTCATCGTACACTTTTCATCACACACTTTTCATTGTACACTTTTCATCACACACTTTTCATCATACACTTTTCATCACACACTTTTCATCACACACTTTTCATCATGCACTTTTCATCATGCACTTTTCATCGTACACTTTTCATCACACACTTTTCATTGTACACTTTTCATCACACACTTTTCATCGTACACTTTTCATCACACACTTTTCATCACACACTTTTCATCATACACTTTTCATCATACACTTTTCATCACACACTTTTCATCACACTTTTCATCACACACTTTGCATCATGCACTTTTCATCACACACTTTTCATCGTACACTTTTCATCACACACTTTTCATCGTACACTTTTCATCACACACTTTTCATTGTACACTTTTCATCACACACTTTTCATTGTACACTTTTCATCACACACTTTTTATCATGCGCTTTTCATTGTACACTTTTCATCACACACTTTTCATTGTACACTTTTCATCACACACTTTTTATCATGCGCTTTTCATTGTACACTTTTCATCATGCACTTTTCATCACACACTTTTCATTGTGCACTTTTCATCATGCACTTTTCATTGTGCACTTTTCATCACACACTTTTCATCACACACTTTTCATCACACACTTTTCATTGTGCACTTTTCATCATGCACTTTTCATCACACACTTTTCATCACACACTTTTCATCACACAATTTTCATCACACACTTTTTATCATGCGCTTTTCATTGTACACTTTTTATCACACACTTTTCATCACACATTTTTCATCACACACTTTTCATCACATACTTTTTATCATGCACTTTTCATTGTACACTTTTTATCACACACTTTTCATCACACTTTTTATCACACATTTTTCATCACACACTTTTCATCATGCACTTTTCATCGCACAGTTTTCATCACACACTTTTCATTGTACACTTTTCATCGCACACTTTTCATAGTGCACTTTTCATCACACACTTTTCATCACACACTTTTCATCACACACTTTTCATCACACACTTTTCATCACACACTTTTCATCACACACTTTTCATCACACAGTTTTCATCACACACTTTTCATTGTACACTTTTCATCGCACACTTTTCATTGTGCACTTTTCATCACACACTTTTCATCGCACACTTTTCATCACACACTTTTCATAGTACACTTTTCATCGCACAGTTTTCATCACACACTTTTCATCACACAGTTTTCATCACACACTTTTCATTGTACACTTTTCATCACACACTTTTCATTGTGCACTTTTCATCACACACTTTTCATCACACACTTTTTATCATGCACTTTTCATTGTACACTTTTTATCACACACTTTTCATCACACACTTTTCATCACACACTTTTCATCACACTTTTTATCATGCACTTTTCATTGTACACTTTTTATCACACACTTTTCATCACACACTTTTTATCACACACTTTTCATCATGCACTTTTCATCACACACTTTTCATCATGCACTTTTCATCGCACAGTTTTCATCACACACTTTTCATTGTACACTTTTCATCGCACACTTTTCATAGTGCACTTTTCATCACACACTTTTCATCACACACTTTTCATCACACACTTTTCATCACACAGTTTTCATCACACACTTTTCATTGTACACTTTTCATCGCACACTTTTCATTGTGCACTTTTCATCACACACTTTTCATCACACACTTTTCATTGTACACTTTTCATCGTACACTTTTCATCGCACAGTTTTCATCACACAGTTTTCATCGCACACTTTTCATTGTGCACTTTTCATCACACACTTTTCATCACACACTTTTCATCACACACTTTTCATCGTACACTTTTAATCGTACACTTTTCATCGTACACTTTTCATCGTACACTTTTCATCGTACACTTTTCATCGTACACTTTTCATCGTACACTTTTCATCGTACACTTTTCATCGCACACTTTTCATCGTACACTTTTCATCGTACACTTTTCATCGTACACTTTTCATCGTACACTTTTCATCGCACACTTTTCATCGCACACTTTTCATCGTACACTTTTCATTGTACACTTTTTATCACACACTTTTCATCACACATTTTTCATCACACACTTTTCATCACATACTTTTTATCATGCACTTTTCATCGTACACTTTTCATCGTACACTTTTCATCGTACACTTTTCATCACACAGTTTTCATCGCACACTTTTCATTGTACACTTTTTATCACACACTTTTCATCACACATTTTTCATCACACACTTTTCATCACATACTTTTTATCATGCACTTTTCATTGTACACTTTTTATCACACACTTTTCATCACACTTTTTATCACACATTTTTCATCACACACTTTTCATCATGCACTTTTCATCGCACAGTTTTCATCACACACTTTTCATTGTACACTTTTCATCGCACACTTTTCATAGTGCACTTTTCATCACACACTTTTCATCACACACTTTTCATCACACACTTTTCATCACACACTTTTCATCACACACTTTTCATCACACAGTTTTCATCACACACTTTTCATTGTACACTTTTCATCGCACACTTTTCATTGTGCACTTTTCATCACACACTTTTCATCGCACACTTTTCATCACACACTTTTCATAGTACACTTTTCATCGCACAGTTTTCATCACACACTTTTCATCACACAGTTTTCATCACACACTTTTCATTGTACACTTTTCATCACACACTTTTCATTGTGCACTTTTCATCACACACTTTTCATCACACACTTTTTATCATGCACTTTTCATTGTACACTTTTTATCACACACTTTTCATCACACACTTTTCATCACACACTTTTCATCACACTTTTTATCATGCACTTTTCATTGTACACTTTTTATCACACACTTTTCATCACACACTTTTTATCACACACTTTTCATCATGCACTTTTCATCACACACTTTTCATCATGCACTTTTCATCGCACAGTTTTCATCACACACTTTTCATTGTACACTTTTCATCGCACACTTTTCATAGTGCACTTTTCATCACACACTTTTCATCACACACTTTTCGGCACACACTTTTCATCACACAGTTTTCATCACACACTTTTCATTGTACACTTTTCATCGCACACTTTTCATTGTGCACTTTTCATCACACACTTTTCATCACACACTTTTCATTGTACACTTTTCATCGTACACTTTTCATCGCACAGTTTTCATCACACAGTTTTCATCGCACACTTTTCATTGTGCACTTTTCATCACACACTTTTCATCACACACTTTTCATCACACACTTTTCATCGTACACTTTTAATCGTACACTTTTCATCGTACACTTTTCATCGTACACTTTTCATCGTACACTTTTCATCGTACACTTTTCATCGTACACTTTTCATCGTACACTTTTCATCGTACACTTTTCATCGCACACTTTTCATCGTACACTTTTCATCGTACACTTTTCATCGTACACTTTTCATCGTACACTTTTCATCGTACACTTTTCATCGCACACTTTTCATCGCACACTTTTCATCGTACACTTTTCATCGTACACTTTTCATCGTACACTTTTCATCGTGCACTTTTCATCGTACACTTTTCTTCCTCATTTTCACTCATCTTTACATTCTCTCTCTTTTATTTCTCCTTCCTCACACTTATCCATGCAGTTATTTTATTTAAGGCCTGGCCTTGATGAGGACTATATCGTCTGTGACTGTAGCCTTCCACATCAAAAAAATGTCTCGTGATTGGCCTCACACAAGGGTCCCTACTAGAACGATGGATAAATACAACTCCAGGCCCAGCTAGTAATTGAAGGAATTGTCATTCTTGTGTTCCTCCCGATGAAAATGGCTGTATGAGAAATGTCAAACGTTGATATCTGGTTGAGCTATAGTGTGGGTGAATGGGAGTAGTTGGGATGGAGACCTGATATGCACACAAACACTGGGCAGATAGTGGTAACGGAGCCAGAAATAGCGGTAACTGACGATGAACTCCCATTAACCAATGAGAGTTCAGATTACCAATGACGTCATGACTGATGAACCAATCGGTGTCGGTCTTGCATCGACATGCTTATAAATGCATGATCTTTTTACTTACTCTTTCTCTTGCTGTGATTTACCTTGAGGAGCACAGCACGAAAAACTTCGGTTATTCTTATTTCTTCCTGTTTGTTTTCTTGTATTTTAAAGGTTCGTACCAAATATCTGTTCATATAATAATATGCATGTTCATCCTGCCTGTCCATGTGTAACACTCATTTCCACCCATTGTTTGGACAGCTGACCTGACCACACCCACAATTGTAACCTGAAAAAATCATACGGCCGCCATTTTGGTGCAACACAAAGCCAAATAAATATTCAGGGCCCTCATATTCACAATCGCCATGCCCTCCCTACAAGTTTTCGCTTCAGTGTAAAACAACCAAAGCAACTCTTAAAATGATCATCAAATATTGAAAGGTTTAGCCGATAGGTGTCACCTTGTGTATCTGATCGGCATCAAATTAGGGTTTTGTGAAGGCCACAGTCTATATAGGCATGAAGCTTCAGTCCGTAGGCTCCAGGCCTTTGGTGTCGGCCTATTTGATTGGAATCTATCTGAGCTACATAACCGCGATGTATTATGTATGCACATAAGCAGTGGGCATAGTTTTGCTTTAAACCAGGGGTTTAAGAAAAAAAAATTGGGAGCGATCAAGGTCGTGGTCTGTTACCTATACACTGCCCAAATAACTATATGACATTCTCTCGAGCGAGGGCTTTTACCGGGGAGGTTCCACGGGTCCCTGCTGTTAATAAATAATAATAATAAATCTGCATTTAATTACGCTCTTTCTCGTGTAACTAAATCATATATGGACATGATGGACATGATGATGTGGAGAACTCTCCCATGTATTCTGGGGACCGGTTGTTGAATATTTTGTGTACAAATAGTAAGATTTTGTAACGTATTCTTTGAGAGATGGGTAACCATTGTAGTGCTCGCATCAAGTGAGTGGAATCATGTTTAAGGTTTACCTGGCACGCAAGACAAGCTGCCAATGGCTTTGTAATTGCCTGGCGTGACCATCTGGAACAGATTTTTCTAGTCCGTTACAAAAGACTTGAGCGTGAGAGTACTAGACTGCAAACAATATTGTGACGGGCATCCCGGTCAATGAATTTACTTCTTTGTGAAATTCTGCAGGGGTTGAAACCTGACTGCATGACGTGGGTTAGATGCATGGGGTGTCACAGGACACATTACAGTAAAAATGGGCACCGAGATTCCTTGCTGATTCCGATGACATGAATGATGCATTTTCCTATCGTAAGAACGCTCCCTGGGAGAGCATTTCCTCCGCCACCGAAGGGGGACGGACGTTATCTTTTCACCCGTCTGTCTGTCTGTTTGCCTGTCTGTGAACAGGATATCTCAAAAACCTGTTGATGGATTCGGACGAAATTTGGTGCGCAGGTTGGGTGTGCGACGAGGACAAATTGATTCGATATTGGTGAAGATCCGAATCTGGGTCCAGGTATTAGAATTGAGAAAGCTATTCTTCACCATTGAGAGTTAGGGCCAAAAACCGATATACAGTACAGCACGACATTTCAAAAAAGTTGTGGACGAGTTGTGACAAAACTTGGTGGATGAGTTGGGTAGGTGAGGAGAAGAAGAAGAAGCTGATTCGATTTTTGTTCAGATACACTTCAGTACACTGTTCAGTCTGATCAAGGTAGGCTCTCTACCGAGTGCCGTTCTCATTGAGGTTGTTGTGGAAACCCGTCGCAAGGAATTCTGGGGGGGGGGGGGGGGGGGGGGGAGAGGGGTTCTTCATTTAGTGTCAATTTATTGCTTGGCATCCAAGATTAAGGTGTTTTGGAATCGGCATGAAGTGTGGTAAGATTGTTAAGTTGTTAAGATGGCTACTCTGTGTACACAGACGAATGGCCATGATTCTGCATTGGCCACGCAGATCGACTCCGTGTACACACAACAGCCAAGTGGTCAGAACACGGAACCCCGTGGCAAATCTAGACCATGCCACTGAAGGGTTGTCAAAATGCACAACCATAACATTTGTGGTTTGAGGTATCGCAGGCTGTTTTGTTTCTATTTTTTTTGCACACTGCTCATGTGCAGTTCCAAGACGACAGGTGATTCATCCAGGAATTCAATCCAGCAATTTGATGACCACCAAGCAAGCGCAGTGCAGCTGCGCTCTGTTGCTGCAATGTTTAAGCATTTCGGGTTTGTGAATTTCATTTCGAACATCCTTGTAAATCACACTCAACATAGCGGTTGAAGGAAAATGAAGGAGAAACATCACCTCGTTTCATAAAACAAACCCAGTTTCACCTCCAGGTCTTTAAAACAGCTGTTCACCACCATCTCTCATCCTCCCCCATCCAAAACCTTGATCTTTTCTACCCCCGTTAATTCACCCCAGATCCACTTTTCTGAAATTCCGACTTCTTTCCTGGAAGTGCTAGCAGTGTCCATCTGTTTTTTGTTTTTTTTTACCTCTCCCATCCCACCCCCCTTCCCATGCCTCCTCCCCCCCGAGCCCTCTCCCTCCCACAGATCTCCCGATGTCCCTGCTCTCCATGTTGTTCTTCAGCTCCCTTTATCATACTAGGGCATGCCCGTACTATATATAAGCTAGGACGTGCCCGTACGTGGGTGCCCGTTCCTTGCCAAAAAAAAAAAAAAAAAAATTTGTGTAGGGGTGTGTGTGTGTAAACATCCTAGGGCGTGCCCGTACGTGGGTGCAAAAAAACATGCGTGCAAACAACAACAACAAAAAAAAACTTTGAAACCACGTGGCAGTAACGACCACAGAACCCCCCCCCCCCCCCTCTATTTACATGAATGGTTTGGTCCATTCGCAACGACCACAGAACCCCCCCCCCCCCTCTATTTACATGCAATGGTTTGGTCCAAAGCGAACGGTTTGGTCCATTCGATGTGATTCGATGATTCGATGTGAATGGTTTGGTCCATTCGCAACGACCACAGAACCCCCCCCCCCCCTCTATTTACATGAATGGTTTGGTCCATTCGCAAAGCCAAAGCGAACGACCACAGAACCCCCCCCCCTCTATTTACATGAATGGTTTGGTCCATTCGCAAAGCCAAAGCGAACGACCACAGAACCCCCCCCCCCCCCCCCCTCTATTTACATGAATGGTTTGGTCCATTCGCAACGCCAAAGCGAACGGCGAACGGCTAAATCGCCATAGCTCGGTAAGTACTTGTCCGATTAATTTCAAACCTTGAAAAGGCACATCCTCGGGTCCCCAGCAATATACCTGGCAAGTTTCAAGTATATCGGACCGGTAGTTGTCGAGAAACAGCGGTCACAGACAAACAGACAAACGTACAAACGTACAAACGTACAGACAGAGATTACTGGAATTATAGATAGATGTTTTATGTCCGTTTTTCTTTTTGTGATTAATGTTAGCTCTTACATGAGCCTCGATCTTGTATACAAAAAAAAAAAAATCTCAATGCCAATCATTTCTGTTGCTTCCCTGACCTTCGATCTATTGATTGATCCAAGCTGGCTTATTGTGTTGCATTCTGCTGTTATTTGCTGCGGGCAATGCGATTGAGAGGATGGAGAAGCGATGTGAAAGTGGAGTAGAGAATGTAATATTAGAATAACGAGAGTGAGTGGGTTTTGGAGTTTGAGCATCGCAAAAGTTTAGGAAGTCGGAGTAGAGAAAATTATGGCAGGGGGGGGCTCGGGGTACGCTTCGAGCATCGGTCTAAGCAAGGAATGTTGGCTGCAAGCCAACAGGCAGCTCCAGCCAGACGAGCACATGGTACCCAGAAGGACCGGCTCTCTGCCGACAGGAAGCGGCCGTTCGTCGAGTCCTCGTGGAAGGAATGCGATCTGCCTGCTTGCTGCCACGTTGAGCATCCACTGTATCGCCGGGAGCCGCATGGAAACTGGAAAAGGGGTTGGAGGAAAAATCCTTCCCTTGATCCTTCCCTTGATTCACGACATCTTGGAATGTCGTTAGCTGGCCATGAGAAGAAAGTAAAGAAAAACAAAATACTTTAAAATTACTTTCCATGCGCACTAAACTAACACTATAAACCACGTGCTTTGATTGAATGTGTCCACAGTTCGATCGGTTAAAAATTGAGGGAAGGGGGGAATTCCACTTCCAATTCTTCAACTGCCGCCCTCTCTCGTCCAACTATGTACCAGCTTGTTCTTTCCATCCCCTGCATCCATGTTCCTCTAAGCAAATATTTCTTCCCACCTGCCTCCCACCTTGTTACTCTTGAATGTATTTTATTTTATCTTCCTCCAGTTCTTTATCAAGTCTTCTTTGCCTTTCCACATTTTCTTTGCCCTTGGCCTCACCACGATTTCCCCGCCTTCTACTCCCCTCACCCCCAACCACCTTTCTACTCCCCTCCGTTCCCCTGACTTCCTATTCCCAATCCTTATTGATTTTACCTTCTTTTTCTGCAGAGAGGGTGGGGGTTGGGTGTTATTTTCTGCACTTCATACCGTATCCATGTTGTTGATTTTGGGAATTTCAAACAGCTGATGGACGTCGGTTGGCTTTTACATTTGGATGCAGCTCTATTATTCCGATTTCCTTGTGCTCTTGAGATTTTTTGATCTCGTCTGAAATGTTAACCTTTGCCTTCTGCAGTTTTATCCTTTGAGCTAGACTCTGCTTGTTAAGCCTCACCCTATACTATGTTATAGTATAGGGGAAGGCTTATTGCTGTTGTAGGGTTTGTTTCTACAATTAGGGCCCCCGATTTTAATCGGGAGTTTCTTAGACCAGAGTTGTACCAGAGAGTTGTACTCTAATTGTACCAGAGTTTCTTAGACCCTTAGGAGTACTAAACCACTATTTAGTTATTGTTTTACCTGCACTCCCAATTTCTGAATTTTCCAAGCAATTTCTGAAATCTCAGTCGGCTGGGATTTTCGGAATAAAATTTTTCACCAATAATTTGAATAGAAAGGATGCAGGTTTGATGTAATTTTTTTGACGGCATAATTTCAAGGTCATGACCTAATTTTAAGGTCATGACCTAATTTTAAGGTCATTGACTATTTTTAAGGTCATGACCTATTTTTAAGGTCATGACCTAACGATCGATATTTTATCATTTTTCACCATAACGACTACTGTTTGGCTGATCAGAATGAAATTGGCCGCTTGAGATATCCTAGAGCAAGGCGCATTTACTCTTTATTTACATCCCACGGGGTTAAATGTCAAGGTCAAATGGGGTTTGAAAACACCAATGCGGAATTTGTCTGAAATGAACGAATTTGTCTGAAATTTGAATCGATCTGAAAAAATCATTGCAATGCAGAACTTTTTTGTCATCGCTCAATTTTGCCAATATGGAATCTCAAAGACTGCTTGGCATTCCAAGATGTTCTTGCATCATAATAGCATACCTGCACTGAAGTTATAGTGTTGTAGTAACTGTGCTGTAGTGTGTGCTGTAGTGTGTGTAGTGTGCAACAGGAATCTGCGTCGGTAGCAAAATTGAGTAGCAAAAAACATCCTGTTGATCATAACTTGAATAATTTTACTCTGATTTTCATGATATGGAATTTTATTGATGGACTCGCAGAGGTACCAAACGTTGCTCGGGAGGAAAAACTGAGAAGAGGGGCAGGAGGAAGACAGGAGACAGGAGCCGGCAGTCCGGGGAGGAGGGGGGGGGGGGGGGTGGCAGAAGAAATGCCAGGGTCAGCCGAGGGGTGGGAGGCAAAATAACTGGCGGGGTAGGAGGGCTGATGGGGAGGGGGGTGCGGGGTAGGAGAGCCATTTCTTTGCAACAATCCTCTTCAAAAATACACATCTCAACCAAGCAACGGAATTTTCACACAAGTCCCACGCTTCCCAACCTGGGAAGAAATGGTGTCACGTGACCACCACCACATATGAGTTGGAGGAGGAAGCCTCCGGGAGCGATGCACTCGCCGGGGGTCCAGCACACCCCCATTGGTCTTCACAAAACGATCCAAAAAGGGCATCACACCCACCGACTCCAAAGCATGGCCAGGTTGGGGGAACGGTGGGGGCGAATTGACTGCAGAAAATGTTCGAACAAAGTCCTCTCCCACTTCCATAGAATGCCAAAGGAGACTCCTCCCTTTCTTGAACGTCCACAACCATTCATCGTCATCCTGATGAAGCAGTATTTACACGGAAGGAAGGAAGGAATGAGCTCACCTAAGAGGGGAAGGATCTCAACTGCACAGCACTTTTCACACAAGTCTCGCGGTTTTGGGCTCGGAGGTGGAGAGGGTGGAGGACTCGGGATTGCCATTGGGAGGGCCGGGAACAGGTGACATCAAGGCCACACCCACAAACTGACAGAATATGATTTTCAATTTAATTTAGCGATATAATCATTATTAATGGTCATAAAAAAACCCAAGTAGCCTATGTTCAACAGGCGGTCCAATCTGGTTTATGTGTCAAGTTTGGTAGCAGTTGTCCCAGTAGTTTGGGTGTGATTGGTGTTTCACACACACACATACAGACAGATACACACGCAGACAGACAGACAGACAGACAGAAAATGCCTTTTATTTACAAGATTGTAGATGGGGACACATGTTATTAATTTACGCTCTATCCTTTAATGTTGAAGGTCAAGGTTATATGGCGGTCCAAACAAAATATGCTATCTTTGAATCACGGGCCAAGGGTAAGTCACGGGTGATCGCCAAGGATAAACCGAGGGAGGCTTACCTTTGGCGATCGTTTTGAGATTGCGGATATCTAGTTGCATTTGTACTCTAATAATATGTTAAAATGAACTGTTGACTCCTTATGACAGTGGGGAGGCTCCATTGATGTCATGGTGATTGCCATATGTGTTGCATTGAATTTGGTGTCGGCCGAAGCTTTACAATCTTGTTTGATTCAGCAACGTACAATCTTCTTCTGTGCAACCCCTAATATTCCCTGCAAAATGAGTTCCTTGCACCTCTTTTTCACCCATCCCTACTGATACGTATATCGCCACGCAGACAAAGGAGTTCATACACGCAGACCTTCTAGCAAGCCTTTACTCAGCAGGCGACCAGAACAGCCTCATGGAAGAGTCTCAGGAACAGGCTCAGCGCCGAGACGACATGCTGCGCATGTACCATGTGCTTAAGGAAGCCCTGAGCATCATCGGGGATATCAGCACAACCACAATCTCCACGCCACTACCACCACCCGTTGATGACTCGTGGTTGCAGGTCCAGTCTGTCAACACGGGGCGGCGGTAAGGATCTTTCCATTGTACTTTGGATGCCTACGTTTAACGTCTGGAAATGCGCATGTATTTTGGAAGATATTGGAAGGCAATATATATATATATATAGGCCAATATATAATAGGCCTGGTGTTGGCTTAGCGGTTAGGGAGCCGGCTCGGGATCCTAGGATCCTGGGTTCGAATCCCGGTCGATCGCTGAATTAACGCCAGGGGGATTGACTCAGCCTGTCGTCCTTCCGAGGTCGGCAAATCGAGTACAGCACCATCCCTCGCATGATGCACAATTAAACAACCTCAAGCTACATTCTCCCTACTTAATACATCGAAATGCTCCTGCACGTCATGAGGTTCATGCAACTTCCCATACAGTTCTACCTCTCCTACGGTATTCTTTTATCTACCCCCCATAATTGGTAATCCACATCATTTTTATCCCCAGTTCACTGGTAATTACCTGTGTGTCGCAAAAGGCGACTAACAGGGTTGGCGGCAGGACATTGCTTCAAAAAGGGGACCACGGTGCCCGAAAAAAGACCAACCCCCACCCTGCGGGGAAAAATGGCCTCTAAAGGTGGTTCATTGGAAGACAATAAGTAAGATTTAGGGGGTTAGTACTGTGAACCCTGTTAATATCATTAAAACGTATGTGTATGTTACACGGCAGTAAAAAAAAATTGAGTATTAAAGCCATATATTTCAATTTTACGAGATACACTGGGATAAAACCAAAACAAATGAAATGATGTGGATGATCACGCGCGTGAATGTGCAAATGTTTATTAATTATTTCAATATATAAACTTTTGTCATTTTTACACTGGAAGCCCATTTCCAACAGCTCTCCAATGTCAAGCCCTACACCACAGAGACGTCCACCTCCGGCCGTTCCCGCAGGCCGTCGGGCCCCAACCCCGTCCTCGCATCCAGGAGGTAGCATGCCTCCTGTACCTTCGCGCCCTAGCCCGCCTCCCCCGAGTCCGGATCCATTTGGACCCCCGCCACAGGTGCCAACAAGGCCAACCCGTGCTCCTCCTGGTGTGCCCAGGTGAGATTTTAGCACGATTTTATTTCTCAAAAGCTTACTTTTATGATGCTCCAATGATGTTTTACCAAAAACGGTTTCCATTGATCAACGTCTTGGGTATTCTTACAAAGAACACAAATCGATGGCATGATGGTTAAATGTACGGGGGTGATACAAGGTTCGGTTAACCTGCACGTCTTGTTCCAGAAATTTTGAAAAACTATTGAAGTTGGTCAAACTCAAATCCTATTTTTCCATTGTATTCCCCCTACTACATGTGCATTGTGCACGCATTCCATAACTGGGAAAATGTATAACACGCTGTAAATGAACAAACGGTTGATTGTCTCATCAGTGTAGGTAATGCCCGAGAGCCACAAATTTATCATTCTTTATTTAAATTGCAGTCATTTTATGACGTCTGCTTTTATATCCTTGTCGTCATGAAACTTTATCTTAGCGGTTAGGGTGCTGGCTTGGGATCCTAGGATCCTGGGTTCGAATCCCGGTCGATCGCTGAATTAACACCAGGGGGGTTGACTCAGCCTGTCATCCTTCCGAGGTCGGCAAATTGAGTACCAGTTCACTGGTAAAATCCCTGTGTGTTGCAAGAGGCAACTAACAGGGTTGGCAGCAGGAAGGGCATCCGGCCATGAAACATTGCTTCAAAAAGTGGACCACGGTGCCTGAAAAAGGCCAACCCCCACTCTGCGGGGAAAAATGGCCTCTAAAGGTGGTTCTTCTTCTTCTTCGTCGTCATGAAACTTTATGCCAGCAAAATGCTCCACGAGTATTGAGAAATAATGGAGATCGAAATGACAAATATGAGCTACAGGGGATTTTGTAATGCACTCTTCCGTACCCCTCTCCCTCATTCCCATTCCTTCCCACCAAACCCCTGAAGCCCTTACTTTATTGAATATATGATGTTTTCTACACTTCCAATACACACGTGTACATTCAAACTTCAAATGGCCAAATGTGCAGTGTCACAGTATTGATATTGTCAGTGATTGTCCTAAATATACTGTTTGACGTGGGTTTGAATGTGAGCACATTTCTCATCCATAACCATTACGCATCAATTTTTAAACATTTCCTCCATTCGAACAGACAAAAGCACAAGAGACATATCACTGAATTGTAGAGGTCATGTCTTGCAAGCCTCAGCTGGTTTGACATTTTCATTCAACAGAACCTACGTTACTCAACATTTCCCCCCCAACACATGGAGCAGCTTGTCGTTGTGTTGGAAATACCCAGAATTCCTTGCGCAGCTGTTATGTCACTTCACATTGGAGTTGCCAGATCTTTCCATTTTTACCACACAAACGAAAAGTGTAGGTTAAACTTAAACCGTCCTCATCCGTGAGAAACAAGGGCTGTTCAAAGCGTTGTACAAACGAGACACTCACAATTGTCCATGTCATGTCCAATTTAAGGTTGGCAAGAAAATATTTTAATTTATTTGCACATTTTTCTTTGCACATATCAATGTTTGTGTATCTCATTAGTATAACCTTTTGAACACTCCCCTAATATACTCATTGCATTTAATCTTCGGTTATACTTTCCATGGGCATTAAATCCAATAAATTTACGTTTATTTATATTATCTTCAGAATTATGGCTCGCAGGAAGGCCTTGAGGTCTGCACAACCGCCTCAGCTGTCTAGTCTGGGTTTCCATGCCAACCCAGCTATAAACCGTCATCCAGGTGTTTCACAGGCAGAATGATTCGTCAAAACCAAAACCTTGAATGACTTGTCACAGGCCAAAACCTTGATCTCTTCTACCCCTGTTAATTCCCCCCAAATCCACTTTTTCTGAAATATCGACTTCTTTCTTTCCTGGAAGTTCTAGCAGTGTCCATGTGTTTTATACCTTTCCCACCCCCACCCCTCCGCCTTCCCATGCCTCCTCCCCCAAGCCCTCTCCCTCCGACAGATCTCCCGATGTCCCAGTTCTCTGCTGTTTTACTTGTGTTTTTTTTGTTTTTTTTGTATACTGAATCGAGGCTCGTGAAAGAGCTGACAAATCAACCAGACAAACAAAATATATAAAAAGAGGGAGCGGAAGACAAGAGAAGGGGAAGCACACAAACACTTGAGGGCACACAACATTTAAGAGCAGGGAGATGTGTGGGAGAGAGAGGGCTTGGGGGGAGGGGGTGGCAGAAGTATCAAACACAAGGACACCAAGGACTTCCAGGACAGAAGTTGGTATTTCAAAAAAGTGGAATTGGGGTGAAATTAGCGGGGATAGAAAAGATCAATGTTTTGGATGGGGGAAGATAAGAGATGGTGGTGAACAGCTGTTTTAAAGACCTGGAGGGTGGAGTGGGATTGAAGAGAGTGGGGGAGTTTGTTCCAGAGGCAGGAGAAAAGAGGAGTGAAGGTGAGCAGAGAGTCTTGATTTTGGCAGTTTAAGCATAAGAGGGTTGCAGGCAGATCTTGTGCGACCTGTAGGAATATTTGCTGGACAGAGCCCAGAGAGAGCTGGGGGGGCAAGGCCAGAGAGGAGTCGGTAGAAGACGAAAAGACCACCAAACCTGCCTGCGGTGAGTGAGTGAGAGGCCCTTGGAGTTAGCTTCATCGCGGGAGATTCCAATGATTCTGAATGCTTTGGTTTCAACAGCGTGAAGACGAGCTAGGTGTGAGGCAGGTGCACCAGCCCAGAGGGGAGAGCAGTATTCCATTGAGCTGCGGATGAAAGCCTTGTATGTGGTGAGGAGCTCAGGTGTGCCAAGGAAGGACTTCGCACGACGGAGGATGCCCAGTCGGCGACTGGCTTTGGACGCCAGATTTTAAATGTGGTTTTCCCAGGAAAGATCATGGCAGATGGTGAGACCCAAAAGCTTGAGTGACAGAACTTCTTGGAGAGGATTATTCAGAAAGTAGATGGGAGGGTTGTCCAGTCGGTCTTTTCGGAGAGACATCGTAAGAGTGTGAGATTTGTCAGGATTGAAAGACATGTTCCACTGCTATGCCCAGTCTGTGATTTTGTCCAGGTCTGCAGAGAGTGAGGAGGCTGCAGACTGCCGATCTGAGGGATGAAGAATGGAGCGACAGAGAGTAGAGTCATCAGCAAAGAGATAGAGAGGATTTTCAAGAGAGTCAGAGAGATCTTTGATGAAGACCAGAAAAAGCACAGGGCCCAGAACACTGCCTTGGGGAACTCCAGCCTGAACAGGAAGAGGAGATGAGAGAAACCCATTCAGGGCCACACGTTGACTACGACTAGAGAGGAAGTCTGCCAGCCATGCGTGGAGATTTCCATGGATACCAAAAGAGGAGAGTTTGGTGAGCAGAGCGGGGTGCCAGGCCGTATTGAAGGCACGTGATATGTCAAGGGAGACAGCTCTAATTTCCTGTTTGGCATTGAGGACCTCCATCCATTGTTGCGAAAGCAGAAGCAGCATGTCCAGAGTAGAGTGACCAGGTCTGAAACCAAATTGATGATCAGAGATCAAGCCATTGGAGAAGAGGAAAGATTTCATATCTGAAGCAATGATGGATTCCATGACTTTGCTGATAATTGGGAGAAGGCTGATTGGTCCGTAGTTGCTGGGATCTGTTTTTGCACCTTTTTTGTGCAAAGCGGTGATGTTGGCAGATTTCCAAGCAGATGGCAGATGACCTTGAGAAAAAGAGAGGGTGAAGAGAACAGAGAGAGGGAGTGAAAGAGCGGAAGAACAGGATTTTAGGACCCGTGGGCTGATGCCGTCAGGTCCAGTTGCAGAATCAGAGTCGAGGGTTGACAGAAACTTTTCCACCTTGTCAGGAGGAAAGGACACAGAGTCCAGGAGCAGCTGGGTACGACTGGGTACGGTGGGTACAGAGAGGGATGGGTTTGGGACACAAGATTTAGAGGCAAACACAGAGTTGAGGCATTCAGCTTTTTCACGTGTGGAATCAGCCGTGTGGCCGTTTGAGGTGAGGGAGGGGATGGAGGGGGAACAAACACCAGAAACAGATTTGACCAGACGCCACCAGGATTTGGAAGAGGGAGACAGATAAGAGAGTTCTGTCCTGAGAACGGAGAGATATTGTTTCCTGGCTCTCCTGAGGGTGGACACACACTTGTTTCGGGCTTTGTGAAAGGAAATGAGATTTCCTTCCGTTGGATTTGCTTTCCAGGAGACGAAAGCAAGTTGTTTCTGGGCAATAGCCTCACCACAAGATTCCGTGTACCATGGACGGGAGGAAGGGTATGACAACTGAAGACAAGATGGGATAAATCTGTGCATGAGAGAGAGCAATTTACTTTGGAAGAATTCCCAGGATGAGTTGATGTCAGAGGCGGTAGAGATGGGAGACCAGTCCAGATGATTGATGGCTGCTTGAAGACCGTGCCAGTTGGCCTGAGTGAAATGCCAGACTCGTCGACGCTGAGGAGGCTCTCTGAGAATGGTCAGAGAGATGTCCACTTTAATAAGCACATGATCAGATGAGCCGATTGGAGCAGAAGAAGAGCAGCAGACATCCCTCAGATCTGCCCAGCAGACTGCTTCCCTCTCTCTCCCCATCTTGTCTCCCGCTCCCTTTATTGTATGTTTTGTGTGTCCGTTTTTTTTTTTGTGAATAATGTTAGCTCTTACAGGAGCCTCGATGTTGTATACAAAAAAAAATAATTCATCAATGTATGTCGTCCCTCAGATGGACGTTAGGCAGGGTGTCCCATCTGCCAGGATTAGTTGGTGGACGTTAAAGATCCCGCTGTGGCGCTGTGTCCTTCGTGAAGATTAGGAGAACTACCGCCGGCACCCTGAAAAAATTCCAAATTCCCGCTCTAATCTACAGATGGAATTGCATCGGCGATAAAGCCGCGCCCCCGGCTAATGATGGAAACAAGCAGCCGCAGGCTCCACATGAAATGAAAAAATTATCTTTGGAAGTTTTAAACTGATCAATTTCAAATTGTTCGTATTTTTAATAAACTAATAACGGTACCAGCCCTACGGGCGGGGCTTCAATAGGTAGGCCCAAATGAAAAGGCAAAATATCAGAAATTGAAGGCTTTTTTTATTTTCAACGATTTATATAAACATCCGTTAAATCATATCACACGCAAATCATCAAAATCTAAACAGTATTTGTAGAATTTCATTAAAAGCCACATCACTGTTCATATCGGTAAATATTATTCCATCGTGTTTGGGAAAATTTGAAAAATTGGAAAATTGGGAAAACAATTAGGCCTATTTTACTCCAGGTACTCCCAGGATTACCCACCCAAAATATCGTTGCGATCGGTTCTGCCGTTTTTGTGGTACCTGGGAACAGACAGATAGACAGACAGACAGATAGACAGACAGATGGACAGACAGACGGACAGACAAACGGACAGACATATGGACAGACACATGGACAGACAGACAGACAGACGGACAGACAGACAGACGGACAGACATTTGGTGAATTATAGTAAGATTATAGTAAGATAACAACATGATGTGCATGCTTGCCTTCAGCATTATTGGGAATTCTTCTGCAATAGCATCTCCTTTGACCAACTTTCACATTGATTCATATGGATAAGTTGTACACTTATTTATTTATTATAATATATATCTGTTCTCCTTCGTACTTTCCTCCTCCTTTCCACATCAATCTCGATTGTTTTATTACCTCTTCCACATAAAGTGGACGGAGGTAACGTTTTCAACCCTGTCTGTTTCTCTGTCTCTCTGTGAACAGGATATCCCAACTTATGGATGGTTTCGACGAAACTTAGTGGACAGGTTGGGTGTCTGCCAATGATGAACTGATTTCATTTTGGTGAAGATCCGAATTGTCATGAGGTTTAACAAGAGGGAGAATTTATTTGCGCTACATGTCCCCTTCCGTTCCCAATGAATGTTATTTTTCCAAGCAAAAGGGCACAACTCAGTGAAAAATTTGGGAAAATGCCCCGAAACTCAAACTTGTTCTGTAACTTATCATAGTAAAGCCATATAACAAGTTTCAGTTGAATATGTTGTAGAGTATGAAAAATAGTTGCAGAAAACCACAGGTGGGATGGACGGACGGACGGACGGACGGACAGACAGACAAACAAACGGAGAACAAACCTATTGTCCTTTCCGGGTAGGGGACTAATAGAGATTGGGATAGGACTATGGATCTACTTCCGATTCGGGTGGCTGGGTCAATGGGTCATCTATTCGGTGTTGTCCACCTTGGCCTTAGATATCGGGCTTAACCTTCGCCCCCACATCCGAGGGGTTTGAGCAATTACGTAATCCTCAATATGATGAAGGTGGACGTGACGGTTAATCGACGAAGTGCCCGGAAGCCACAATTCGGGAATTTCCTGGCTCGCCCGGCCGGTGCCGAGGCTTTGACAACCGTGTTTTCTACGTGAGGTCGTGCTGATGGTTGTGACGATGCTTGGACATCTGGTCCACATAATTGGAATTCCGTTGACCACGTTCATCCTGTCGAGTCTATTCCCCTCTGTCCTTGGGCCTGGGCAGCTGCGTGTGAAGTGTTGCCCGTAGTTTGTGCGCGACCTGGATTCCGAATGTTTGCAACAGACGGTTGGCTATCTCCGAGGTATTTCTGATGTAAGGTAATACTATTGTCACGTCCAGTTCCTCATGTCACGGTGCAGGTGCCTTTTTACAGCTGCGAGACTGAATGAATGGTGTCGGGTAGTTGCTCTGCAGTAAGCTGGTGACTTATTCAGTTTCGGTCCACTGTGTGTCTCGATCACTGCAGTGTGATTTGGCCTGGTCAAACAAGGTTCGTGCACAAGATTATTTGTGCGTAGTCAGGTGACCGCTTTTGTAGTTAAGTACCCGGGCTGTGTGTGTGGGTTTGCGGTACACCCGGGTGGTTTGCGGTATACCTGTCCGTTGCGCGTTTGACACCAACTCCGCGTTTGACACCAACGTCCGCGTTTGACACCAACTTCCGCGTTTGACACCTACTTCCGTGTTTGACACCTACTTCCGCGTTTGACACCAACTTCCGCATTTGACACCAACTTCCGCGTTTGACACCAACTTCCGCGGTTGACACCAACTTCCGCGTTTGACACCAACTTCCGCGTTTGAAACCAACTTCCGCGTTTGACACCAACTCCCGCGTTTGACACCAACTTCCGCGTTTGACACCAACTTCCGCGTTTGACACCAACTTCCGCGTTTGACACCAACTTCCACGTTTGACACCAACTTCCGCGTTTGACACCAACTTCCGCGTTTGACACCAACTTCCGCGTTTGACACCAAATTCCGCGTTTGACACCAACTTCCGCGTTTGACACCAACCTCCGCGTTTGACACCAACTTCCGCGTTTGACACCAACTTCCGCGTTTGACACCAACCTCCGCGTTTGACACCAACTTCCGCGTTTGACACCAACTTCCGCGTTTGACACCAAATTCCGCGTTTGACACCAACTTCCGCGTTTGACACCAACCTCCGCGTTTGACACCAACTTCCGCGTTTGACACCAACTTCCGCGTTTGACACCAACCTCCGCGTTTGACACCAACTTCCGCGTTTGACACCAACTTCCGCGTTTGACACCAACTTCTGCGTTTGACACCAACCTCCGCGTTTGACACCAGCTTCCGCGTTTGACACCAGCCGCCACGTTTGACACCAACTTCCGCGTTTGACACCAACTTCCGCGTTTGACACCAACTTCCGCGTTTGACACCAACTTCCAATAATGCAATGAAGCCGGCTTGTTCAAGTTCATGTGTAACTCTATGGCAGATATGATCCTATTAATGTCTGCCAGGTATTGGTCTCCAATTATGGCGGCCTCCAAGGTTCTCCTTGCTAGGTCGACGGGGGTTAAAGTGAATAGGGCCATGACGTCAAAAGACACCATGATCTCGGCATCTTCGATGCGGACATCTTTGATCCATGAGAGGAAATCTGTCAGGGCTAGTCGGGAAATCTTCGAATTGACACTTGGCAGGGCTAGTCGGGAAATCTTCGAAGCATGGCTTTCAGTCACACGGGCGATTAACCGTCACGTCTACCTTCATGCTTCCTATCGAGGATTACGTAATTGCCAACACCCCCCCCCCCCCCCCCAGTCCCCTGCCCCCCGTGGGGATGAAGGTTGAGCCCGATATACAATTGCAGGGCAAACATGAAACACATGAAACCGAATTGATGACGCAAACACCTGAACTGGAAGCAGATCAATCTTCCCATCCCACTCTAATATATCCCCAACCTCATGCCGATTTGTCCCTCCACAACCACGACAGCCAAATCATATCGCACAGCCATCCCAGTTGGATGTAATAGATGCAGCTGATTTCCCTGCAGCTGCACATTTGGGGTGTTAGTGTTTTGTTGTCACCTCTGTGGACGGAGGAGGGTATGGTTCTGAAATGTCAGGATTTTCTAACAAATAATTTTTTTCTAATGGCTCAGTGTGCTTTTACTTTCCATACAATGTTTACTGAACTGCCTGTTTTCAGTCATATATATATATATATATACAGTATACATTGTTTATGATGGAAATGAGGAAATTAGGGGTGAAATTAGGGTCAAAAGGTTTTTCCCCCAACCATTAAGTTACTGGTCATGTTCCAGTGAAACATGACACAGGTGTGTTAGGCATTTTCGATGTCGTTTACAGCCGGTGTCTTTTTTCTTTTTTCCTCGCAGTAGTTGATTTCTGTGAAGCCTTTCGAATAAAAGGCATATTTATGCAGCTCCAATATATTTATGGGAAAAATGGGGGGAGAGAGGGGAATGCGGCTTCGTTTTTCACTTTTGAAATTTTGACCAGGCCCAATTTATAGAGAGAGAAAGCAATGGACCACATTCTTCACTCCCTTATCACAAATTCATTGCTGCCTCTCACTTATAATGGCCAGCTGCTGCCAACATCATTGTTTTGTGGTTTGTTTGGTGTTGCTGTCACTGGAGAGGCAATTTTTTTTTTTATATACAAATGTGAAATCGGCTGATGGGTAAATTGGAGCTATTGACCTAACCTGCCATGTATTAGTGAGAGATATGGTTAATCTGTTTTTGCTGAATTATTTTTTCTCTTATTCATTGTCCATGATTTGATCCATTTATTCATGTTTACAAATCAAGATATTTTTGATTGATATACAGTACCAGTAAGATATTCAAGTCATTACCATCAATATTTTCTCGTCTGTCCCTTTTCCTTCCTCCTCCACGACACTACATGACCAAAAGTATGTGGACACCCCAACATCTAACATCTCATTCCAAAATCATGGGCATTAATATGGAGTTGGTCCCCCCTTTGCTGCTATAACAGCCTCCACCCTTCTGGGAAGGCTTTCCACTAGATGTTAGAACATTGCTGCGGGGGTTTGCGTCCATTCACCCACAAGAGCATTCATAAGGTCGGGCACTGATGTTGGGCGATTAGGCCTGGCTCGCAGTCGGTGTTCCAATTCATCCCAAAGGTGTTCGATGGGGTTGAGGTCAGGGCTCTGTGCAGGCTAGTCAAGTTCTTCCACACCGATCTCGACAAACCATTTCTATATGGACTTTGCTTTGTGCACGGGGGCATTGTCATGCTCAAACAGGAAAGGGCCTTCCCCAAACTGTTGCCACCAAGTTGGAAGCACACAATCGTCTATAATGTCATTGTATGCTGTAGCATTAAGTTTTCCCTTCACTGGAACTATGGGGCCGAGCCCAGACCATGAAAAACAGCCCCAGACCATTATTCCTCCTCCACCAAACTTTACAGTTGGCACTATGCATTCGGGCAGGTAGCGTTCTCCTGGCATCCGTGAAACCCAGACCTGTCCGTCGGACTGCCAGATGGTGAAGCGTGATTCATCACTAGAGAACGTGTTTCCACTGCTCCAGAGTCCAATGGCGGCGAGCTTTACACCACTCCAGCCGACGCTTGGCATTGCGCATGGTGATCTTAGGCTTGTGTGCGGCTGTTCGGCTATGGAAACCCATTTCATGAAGCTCCCGTCGAACAGTTGTTGTGCTGATGTTGCTTCCAGAGGCAGTTTGGAACTCGGTAGTGAGTGTTGCAACCAAGGACAGACAATGATTACGTGCTACGCACTTCAGCACCCAGCGGGCCCGTTCCGTGAGCTTGTATGGCCTACCACTTCGCGGCTGAGCTGTTGTTGCTCCTCGTCGTTTGCACTTCACAATAACAGCACTTACAGTTGACCGGGGCAGCTCGAGCAGGACAGAAATTTGATGAACTGACTTGTTGGAAATGTGGCATCCTACGACGGTGCCACATTGAAAGTTACTGAGCTCTTCAGTATGGCCCATTATACTGCCAATGTTTGTCCATGGAGATTGCATGGCTGTGTGCTTGATTATATATACCTGTCAGCAATAGTTGTGGCTGAAACAGCCGAATCCACTAATTAGAAGGGGTGTCCGCATGCTTTTGGTCATGTAGTGTACCTCGCACAATTTCCCTTACCTTACCTTTTTACCTTTTCACCTTAGGGAAGCAATCAATTCATCTGGATTAATATGAGCACGTCATTGTATTTCAATCCTTTCATGAGCTTCTTATTTTACAAGTCTTCATTTAATCCATTGTGATAGATCCGTGACGTTAATTTAAATGTCCGCCATTGATACAGCATTATATTTTGCAATGAAAACACGCACCTGAGTACAAGGTCAAAATGAATGTTTGAGTTTACAGTTAAGGAGACAAGTTTTCACGAAAATAGCTTTTGAAGATCAGCTCTTCGGTGAAAGGTAATGGCCTCTTCAAGTATTATTTCATCTAAGCAGAGGCAATTAGCGGTGTGAAGTTGAAGCTTGTTAAAATACCGAGAGGCATCTGGGCAGAGATCATTTTGCACTGAAAGATTCAGGAAACAATTGAATCTTAACAACTGAAAGTTAATCAAAAGTGAGGCTAGAATTCCTCATGAAGTAGCACATTAACCTCTCTTGTGTTTCATATCAAACAGACAGGCTGCCCTCTAGTGGTCCTCAACGCCGCTTCCTGTTAACCTGCAACTTCCTGCCCCGAAACACTTCCTTAAACTCAATTGTAGCTATTGCCAGTCTTACCCTAGGCACGGACGTAGTTTGGCTATTCGTATAATGTTTGTGGTGTTTTATTCCATTGATTTTGTGAACTTGCTTTTTTCAGAATTACAATTAGCGATCCTTGAGGATTAAATGTACGGTAGGTGGTTGCAAATCCTGCAAAGGTTTCTCAATCCTTTCCTCTTTCCTCCGATTCCTGACCGGAGGTGTGATTTATTGCCTTTCCTTTCTCTATGCTGTCCTCTCTTAACAACTCGTGTTGTTTGCCTGCAGGCAATCCATTCCACATTGTCTGCTACGAGGGGGTAGTAAAAGAGGATCCCTTTATTGGTCTTGCTAATATCATCTTTAATACAAAATTTAAAAATTGTATTAAATTTGTCTACGTAATCAATTTATCAGGTGAACTTCCTTCCAAGAGAGTTTTATCGAAAAATTGTTGAATGTTATTAGTTTTCCTTTCTCCTTCTGGACTTTTCCTAAATTGTTGAATGTTATTAGTTTTCCTTTGTCCTTCTGGACTTTTCCTAAATTGTTGAATGTTATTAGTTTTCCTTTGTCCTTCTGGACTTTTCCTAAATTGTTGAATGTTATTAGTTTTCCTTTGTCCTTCTGGACTTTTCCTAAATTGTTGAATGTTATTAGTTTTCCTTTGTCCTTCTGGACTTTTCCTAAATTGTTGAATGTTATTAGTTTTCCTTTGTCCTTCTGGACTTTTCCTAAATTGTTGAATGTTATTAGTTTTCCTTTCTCCTTCTGGACTTTTCCTAAATTGTTGAATGTTATTAGTTTTCCTTTCTCCTTCTGGACTTTTCCTAAATTGTTGAATGTTATTAGTTTTCCTTTCTCCTTCTGGACTTTTCCTAAATTGTTGAATGTTATTAGTTTTCCTTTCTCCTTCTGGACTTTTCCTAAATTGTTGAATGTTATTAGTTTTCCTTTCTCCTTCTGGACTTTTCCTAAATTGTTGAATGTTATTAGTTTTCCTTTGTCCTTCTGGACTTTTCCTAAATTGTTGAATGTTATTAGTTTTCCTTTGTCCTTCTGGACTTTTCCTAAATTGTTGAATGTTATTAGTTTTCCTTTGTCCTTCTGGACTTTTCCTAAATTGTTGAATGTTATTAGTTTTCCTTTGTCCTTCTGGACTTTTCCTAAATTGTTGAATGTTATTAGTTTTCCTTTCTCCTTCTGGACTTTTCCTAAATTGTTTTATGTTATTAGTTTTCCTTTGTCCTTCTGGACTTTTCCTAAATTGTTGAATGTTATTAGTTTTCCTTTGTCCTTCTGGACTTTTCCTAAATTGTTGAATGTTATTAGTTTTCCTTTGTCCTTCTGGACTTTTCCTAAATTGTTGAATGTTATTAGTTTTCCTTTGTCCTTCTGGGCTTTTCCTAAATTGTTGAATGTTATTAGTTTTCCTTTGTCCTTCTGGACTTTTCCTAAATTGTTGAATGTTATTAGTTTTCCTTTCTCCTTCTAACTTTCTTTTTCCTAAGGCTAACCCCCGCTCTTGCAGGGAAAATGGCCTTAAAATGCCTGTTGTTTTGTTGTTGTTTTCTCCTTCTGGACTTTTCTTAAATTGTTGTGATACTCGTTTTTGACTTGCCCACAGACCCTTGTAATGTATGTACGTTTATTTGTGACTTCCCTTGCTTAACCTTCGCTGTGTACAAATCTCCCAACTTATTTGATGCTAACTAACATTCTTCTGCTTTTTCCCCCCCAATTTCTTTCCTTTTTTTGTGTGCTTTTTATTCTCTTTCTACCTGCCCATTTCCCGGACTGTTTATTTGCCTGCCCGCCTTTTTCCCCCCTTTTCTCTTTTTTTACCCTTTTGTTGGCAGGAGAAATAACCGCAACAGTGGCTCCCAACCTGACGGCGCACTTTCTCCTTTCGATATGTAGTATCTCTGTGTCCAGTCTTTGCCGAATCCCTCAAAAGATAACATGGCGACGCGCTTGTGTTTTGTTGCTGGTGGCAACTTGAATCTGTGTGCAGTTTAAATTGTCCGTTTATTTGGTATGATGCGTTGTTGCATCGCCTAAGAACCTAAGAGCTGCTATTCTTCATCTTCCTAACCGTGAATTGCAGTTTTAAACCCCAAGATCCATGTGACGAGTCAGCCTGCGTCCAATCTTTGTACAACATAACGATTGAAGGAGAATCGATTGTATTTTAAATGGAAAATGCATAAATATTGAAATGTATGTGTCGACGAAGATGCAATGTAATTGATTGTATTATTCCTTTAGAAATGTTGCTGCGAATAATGCGCTGTAACCTATAAAGGAAGTGTCGAGTTTCATCTGGAAGGCGATGCTCGTGATTTGCCAGCTCCTCGACAGCGTGTTAAGTTATCTTTTTTTTTTACATCTATCATTTCTATCTGTCAAATTTATTATTTCTGCGATTATTTCACTCTTCTCATTCTACCTCGGCTTGTTTTTAAACCTATTTAAGTTTATTGGCTTCATGCTTAATGTCTTCTTATTTCTTTCTCAATCCTGATCCCCATTTTCTTGCGGTTGAGTGTGGGGGTGGTTCACTTGCATTGAATTATCATTTCCTCCCCTTTTATGGGATACACTATGATCACAGGCCATCTTCCACCTTCTCCTTTTAATCTTGTTCTTCTGTTTTGTCCTTTGCTCATTTCCCTTTTTCTTTTCCTTTCTAATACCCTCAACCTTACCCTTTCATCTTTCCCTCTTTCATCCTACTCGGTTGTTTTGCTTTTAAGGTGAACATTTTTGACCAGCATTGAACTTGGGCCTAGGCAATCCTCAGCAATAATTGTGATCTTAATACTTTCTTCTTTTTATACAACACTGGCAGGGCTACCCGGCATTGCCCGGTTTCGATTTTTTTGGTGAGGGCCGAAACACTTCCTTACATTTTTGTCCCTCCATGTAGCCTAAAGTAAGGAATGGGCTCGGAGATCATTTAATATTATCTTTCACATAGCTACAAAGACGTAGGCACTGCAGAGAGATTTGAAAAAAAATTCAATTTGTTTTCAAAATAAATATATATTTTTGGCCTAAAACACTCCTCGGCAGTCACTGATGAACCTCTGAAAGTTTGACGAAGATCCGTTCAGCCACCTGAGAAACATGGTGACACACACATACACAAACGGCCCTCTTTTAGTATAGATAGCAATTTGATGATCGCACAGCAACAACAGTAATTATTTGATTTCAAATCTTTTTCCAATATATATTTTATTTTTTCATTTCACTTTCAATTTGGCCTGATTTGAAAAGGTTTTTGATTTTTGAGACTCGCAAAAGCACTGAGATTATACAAAATATCTTTTCTTTTGTTTTTCTCTCCAATTTCTTTATCTGCATTTTTTCCCCCGATTTTCCTTGTTTTTATTTCCCGATTTTCCTTCCTCTTGTTTTACACCCCCATTTTTTTTAACTATTCTGACAAATACTTTTATGCCTTGTTACTTTGCTTCATCTTTTTTTCTTTCTTCCATTTCGTTATCTTTATTTATTTCCCATTAATATGTCTGCATTAACCCCCACTCATCCCTCCCTCCTCCCACTCCTGCTCCCGCTCATCTTTGAATTCCAATGCTGCTGTTGCTCACTATTTGTGAAAGCATGCTGTAAACGTGCGGTGCTGTTGTTTGCTGTTGTACTTGCACCATATGGTCGCCGTGCCGTGCAGTGCAGTGTTATGATGTGCCACTCTGCCATCCTCTCCTAAGCCGCGTCCGTTATCTCAACCTATCTTAAGACCTTCATTACCGGACCAGCTTGATATACCAATGAGATGGGTACCTGTGCACATCTCCCAATAAATGCTTCCACACCCATGATGTGTTGTTGCTCATTATGTATCTCGTCAAATGTGAACTTTGCGATAGAAAATATTTATTATTACTCAGCGGAAGTCATGAGTGGAGTCTGTAAATTATTCCGCTGTTTAATGGAGTTTTGTTTCCATTTTTATATATTGTCCAAAGCAAACACGTCCCTTGCTGCTGAAATGTTATTAACAAATGAATAAACATCATGTGATTTAATATCCTAGTGAAGCAATAGGATGTAATCTGCTGTTTTGTATAATTTAGTGATAATTGACACTTCTTATTCCAAGTCAATTTAATGGTGGTTTATGTTTGTAATTAGAGGGTTTGTTTTTGTCCTATGCATTTATTTAACATGATCGTGAAAGAAAAATGATATTCCAACTTCACAAGGAATAAAATATATTTATTTATTATAGGATTAAATTATTTCATCTCCTTCTGCTTTTGTCCTTGATCCCCACTGGCATAACTATTACGCAATATTAGGCCCGGAATGCACGAGTTTTTGAATTGCAATCTGATCTAGATTTTGCATGTTTGGGCAGTTTGATTCCCAAGTGGGACTAGATGGTAACATTTCTCTCCGGTGAATAACACGTGCATGTTAACGTGCTTTCATAACTGTTCATAGTAAATAGTTAAACACAACTGGTGTAGTATAACCGTCTGGGTAGAAATTTGTTACGGAAGAAAAATGAAGAAATAAAAAAAATTGTACAACGTCCTTTGGTTTTACATTAACCTGTGTGTCCCTTCTGATAACATTAGCATATGGATGGTAAAGAACCCACAGTGTCTTTGGCATCGAGTTATAGACAAGTTAAAGATGGTGCCCTGAATAAATTCCTGCGTTAAACTACAGGCCGCAAGTGGTCTGGTCTTCTTGAATATTCCTTGGTTACATCATGTGCTGTCTCACTGGGTTATTACTGTACGGGCTCCAGGTTCCACATTATTACGTTTGCACACGTGTTCACATATAATGTGTCTTTGTTCGTATGCAGCACAAGACTGCGGGGTAGCACCATTGGCTGATGGCATCGCTGTGCCGCTTATGCAATGCTGTGGGCATCGTTGGTGGACGTTAACCATCCCATGGTGTCCTTTGCGAAGAGTAGGCGAGCTAATGCCAGCACCATGAACAAATTACAAATTTCTGCCCAAACCAGGAGAGGGCATTACATCTGCGGCACAGCCGTGCCCTCAGCCAGCGACGCTACCCTGTAGCCTTGTGCTCCATATGAAGAAGCATGACTTGTAATACTTCTTCCCACCATGAGAGGCGCTATACTATACACATGTGCATAAAGAGAATAGACTCACTCCCCCCTCCCTGACCCCTTGGGCTCTTAATTGATTTTTTTTACTGTCTAAAACCTTCTCATGCACCCAGAGGACTCGTGCAACCATCACTTTTCAACTCCTTCGTCCAGCAGTTCAGAATTGCATTGAAGTCGAATAAACAAGCAACCACACCCTCCTGAATTTCTAATACGATATAAATTGCAAAAAAATGATGAAAATGATGCCAAAGCTCCAAAACACCTGCCTGGAAGGAACAGCAACAAAAAAAAACATTCATATTTTTCCAGAAAATAACCTCATAGAGTAGTGACGGAAACACTTTGGAAACTGTGATTAATAGTTCCACGTGTTGTACGCACTAAAAAGCATGAATTTGGTGGAAAGAATTCCCAAAACTGTGAAAATCTATATGGGGCTGTAATTAGACTATAAATTGCCTCTGCCACCAAATGTTGACAGGGGTTGTTTTCAGCCCTGTCTGTTTGGCTGTCTGTCTGTGTGCAGGATATCCCAAACAGTTATGGATGGATTTGGACAAAATTTCGTGGATAGGTTCGGTGTGTGCCAAGGACGAATTTATTAGAATTGGGTGAAGTTCCTCATCTGAGAATTTTAAAAGTGATTCTTCACACATAGGAAAGACAAAAAACGATTTATAGCATATTTCAAAAGGTTATGGACAGATTTGGCCAAAACTTGGTGAATGAGTTGGCTAGGTGACACAAACAAGCTGATTAGATATTGGTTCAGGTCTGAATGCAGATCCGGCCTATCATTGGGATACAAAACGTAAAGTGTTCAGCCTGGCGGAGGTATGTGCTCTACCGAGCATCGTTCTATTTTGACAAGCATCTGTCTGTGGGTTTGTTTGTTTGACTTCCTTGCACTCAAGAACCGTTGGACGGAATGAGTTGAAAACTGGTGGTTGTACTCAGTGGGGTTGTTAGTCGGTCTGTGGTGGGTAGGGTACATGGAAAAGTTTTGAGGGTCAAAACAAGCGAGTCTTGCGGGGGTTCAAGGCAGGGGGAAGAACGTAATTTCCTCCTCGTGAATTTCTGCTGCTGAAGGTGAGTATTACAAATCGTACTAAAATATGCCAATTCTGGGGAGTTGTCCTGTCCATAATTCTGAAGGAATGACTAACGTATACTGCTCCTAATGTGTGATTTGGTGGTTGGGGGTGGCACTGGCTATATTACATCTTCCGGTTAATATTTATACCCAACATGACTGGTTTCATAATCTTGATGGGTTACAAGACTGTGGACAGTTCTGACATTGTCAAATGTTTATTGGAGGGTGCGCAGGTGCGAAGGGGGGCAGTAGGGAGGGTCGGGGAGGAGGCTCTACTCTAGCATCCCTCAACATCAACTGCAATTAAAATATGTTCCACTTTTTTGTTTCTTTTCACATTGCTTGTGTAAACTGCCTTTTTCTTTGCCTCCATTTGTTTTTTTTGTTTGTTTGTTTCCCCCATCAGACGAATCCCACATGAGCAGCACGCCAATCGTTTCCCAGCACCCTTTCCCTCGAGGCCCACGTCCATGATTTAGGTGCGTCATCTTTTTCATTTTCATTTTTATTTTTTTAACCACACGTTCATCACGGTATCGGGATTGACTTAGTCCTTTTCAAAGGAACAGGGCGAGCATCCGCATAGCCAGGAAGACCTGATCCTGTACTTTGGTGACTCTACGTTCAGCTTTCTGCCAAGGCTCTGGCTTTTCAGTAAGTAATCTACAAGTATAATCAAGACATGGAATTTTTTTATTTTTTTTTGCAGGACTTGTTAAGCTTGTAAAGCTGCTGCTGCTTCTTTTTTGACTCAAAATGGCAAATAAAGAGGAGAAAATCAGGACATGGCACCATACATCTCTACCTCCTGTGACCACTCCAGTGATGCACTGGCAATGAGACTTCATCTGTGGATCTTCATCTTTTCTTTTAACCTGTGTAACATTCATGTGAGTGAACGGTTTACCAGCATTATATAATGTTCCGCATCAGTCAAATGTATGCACTCGGTAAGAGCCCGTTTATTTATTTTGTCCGCACCGGGGAGTAGCGATGGCGAGTGAAGCTCGTACGGGAGATGGGTATTCAAAATGTCCGCCATTTTTGGGCGTACATGATAAGCAGATGGCATCCAGGCATTCTTTGTCAATATTGAACCATGGAAAAGCTCGTAAACACAACAACTCGCAATACGAAATGCTTCATACCGAGCCGAGTCGTTTATAATTTCATATTTCATTATCTTCCATGTGGTTGCCGTGTCAAATTGTAAAATTTTATACCACATGCTACTTTTATTTTGTACGTTTTGTACTCAAAATATTCTGTTGTTTTCTTCGATACTTATCCTCTGTTTGTAAGAAGAAAAGAAGAAAAACAAACCATGCAGAGTATAAACTTGCGTGGCATGGAGCAAGTCTGACTTAAAGAAATTATTTTGCTTCCTGTTTAACCTCGAACTCACAGTACGTTGTTTTATAACTTTAAAACAAATAACTAATATGAGAGAGTGTGCAGGATGGGATGGAGGTGTTAGAGGGGGGGGGAGATCTTCCCAGACTTACCGATTTATCTGAAAATTGGTTGTGTAATTGATCCCAAGGAAATAGCTTTGTTTACCAATGCATCACTCCATCCAAAGTTAGAAACAGTGAGTGACGCGGATTGTACGCAAAGGATGAAACGTTTGTTTCTACTAGGCCATGGGCACTTGATAAACCTGAATGTGGTTTGTAGATTTTGGTAACCGATGTTTTTCTTTCAACAATTGCGTTGCTCCCTCAATCCCCGACGCTTCGCCCAATGGTCGCCAACTTGTATGTTTTGTAAGCATTCTGATGTCTGAGATGCGGAGCATCCTGTAATTTGGGGATTGGGAGAGGGATGAATATATTTATTTAACTGCTACTTGTGCTTGGCAGGAAACTTGTGTGAGTTTATTTATTTGCCACGTTGAAAAGCACTGGAGCTTTGCTGCTAGCTCTTTATACGTTATAGTTTTATTTGGCTGTCATGATACTCTCGGATACAGCCGAGCTCACTGCACTCATGCACTCCAACTCCTCGATGCGTTCGAATGAAAACGGTTGAAGATGAATTGCTTTCAAAAGATTGGCTGCACCGCATCATTATTGCTCCTGCATCTATATCTCTCATTTTCACCTCGTATACAATCCATCTATGCTGATATTTGAAAAACAACAAAGATTTTCAAGTTTAGAATGCATCGAGCAACCTCTTTATAATAGTCTCGGGCGTATTTTTTTATTTATCTTTGGGACATCATTTGCGGATGCAAAAATGAACAGCCATCTATCTCTCTGTAGTCGCGTCTTATTTAGCGTTCCTTAAAAAAAATGGGAACTTCAGTCGGATAAAGGTCGAGGCAAGATCCAAAATCCGACTCCGACACCGTTATAGCTCGTCTGACTGTTTTTTCAGATTTTTTTTTTTTTTCAGTTCCGTTATATATAGTCTTTGTGGATGCAAATGAGACCACTCCGAATCTTGACTTGATAGTTTGTTTTATAACCTGTGTATTTGTTCATTTACTGGAAAAATCTCACCTGCTCTGTCCCTGTGGATGACTTGTCAATTGTTCCAAAACACTGTTTGCTATGTTTGTTTGACGTGCAATTTCTTTGCTACTTCCTGTTACCATACACACCTGCAGAATAAACTGGCAGCGAAGTTGATTCCCACTTGGGTATTAAGTTTTTTTTGCTTCTCGGAAGCCATCTCTACAATTCCTTCTTCATAATAAAGATGTCTTGTCTGAATGATTGACTTTTGACTTTGTTTTGTGTTGTCATATCTCGAGTCCAAATTTAGTTAAACAGGAAGTGTTTCCATTTGCTGCAACACTTTTTTGAAGTAGTTGCTGCTTTATTTCAGGTATCATGTCATAACGGGATCAGAACATGAAGGTAGCAGAGTTGGTCGTCATCCCCTCAACACAAACGCTCCTCGCTTCTGGTCTGTCTATGGTACTTTGAAGAACTGGAGAGAAGAGAGACAAGGCAGAAGAAGGGGAAAAAGGTAGGGTCATGCAGCAGTTGTGACGTAACTTGTGTGGGTCTTGATCGACCACACATATTCCAGGCTTGGCTGCACCAGAATACCTGAATACTCATGGGCCCAATTCAAACATGACCCGGTCTGTGCCTAAATCCAACGGTTGTGCAGGGATATGCTAGCAGACTTTTAAAACGAAGAATACTGAAACAAAATGTCAGCCGCATGTGCTAATTTGAACCATTTAATAAATTAATATAACTAGTGAGATACGCGTGCTATGCATGGGTGGGAGGCCGGAAGCAAACAGGCAATGCAGATACGGCGAATGCTAAAGCATGAAACCAATAAATTCCACATTCCTGTGGCACCTTCAGTCGCACATCAGACATGGACAGCAAGTTCCTGAAGGACTTCCATGAAAAACGTACCCGTTCGCAAACAAACGGGTACGTTCACGTATAGAAACATTGATCGTGGGTCCATGGCGAATCTGCATATGGCGATCCGCGAAGTTCACGTTCAGAAAGTAGAAACCATCACGGCATGTCGTCATTCACTTGAACTCGATATCTCTTTTTTCATTCCAAACAACATAACTCCAATCACAAATTAATCACAAAATAAACTTTTAACAACATTGTTAATGTTTCCTTCATTGTAAAAACTACCAAATCAACAGTTAAAAGGATTTTGAGCCGATAGCTGTTATGGCCTCGGCAAGATCGATGGAGACAGCGATCTGTTAGTGTATACACCGCCCAAATAGCTATGTGGAATTCTCTCATGTAGAGATTAAACCCACGTCATTTGAACTTTGGCCGAGGTCATTATTTACTTTTAATGATGTTTATATACGAATCAAAAAGAAGATAATTGGTTTTGCGTCATCCTTTCCGCATATCTCATCGGATTGTGAGTTGGAGAGACGAGCTTGATGGCGGGGAGGGGGTTGGCATTCTCTCAAGCAGGGATTCAACCCATGTCCTTATAAAAGGTCTTTGTCCGAGGTCACCGAGTCAGATCGGTGCAGCCGTTTGTGCAGCACCCGGGAAAATAACGTTATGCCGGAGTCCAAACCTGAAAATGCTGGAGGCCAAAGCTGAAATTGGAAAAACAATATAGCCTATTTTACTCCAGGGGGTCCAAGGATTACCCACCTAAAATATCTTTGCGATCGGTTTAACTGTTTTTGCGGTACCTTCGGACGGACGGACAGACAGACAGACAGACAGACGGACATTTGGTGAATTATGGTAAGATTGTGATGGCAACAAAGATGATTACAAGGAAGCACACCTATATTTAATAAGTTGCTAAAAAGATGGGATGCATGGAACCGATGGAGCTTCTACTTGGGATCATATGTGCCAAACATTTAGTCCTGGTAAAGAAATAAATCCAGAGACGAAGTCTACGCAATGTGTGCTCCGATATGAAAGGTGGACACAGGCTGCAGTTGAAGGTGCACACAGGTGCACCAGGGACTACTTTGCCAAAGTGTAATGTGAAGGGCATTTTTGGACAAATGGACGTCGAAACTGACTCCACTTGGTGATACCAAGCTTACTGCTAACGATGGTCGTAAGATCAAGGGCCATGGAATCCGCATGCTCTTGTGTCGATTATAAGACTCGGATTTGGTTAAAGTATTGGTTCGATGTGGCTGAAGTACCTGGCCCTGCAGCAATTTAACTACGACCATGTGAACAGCTCAACATCATCACCATGGACCGCATTTCTGGGCAACAGAAGACTTTGCTGAAGACTGCACCTCCAGCATCAAAGATTCAAAACCACAGAGCCATGATGAACAGCCCAACAAGGTGGATTCCATGGATGATTTGTAGAAGCTGTTCCTGGATAGGTTTGACTGCACCGTAAATTTTAAAGGTAAGCTGAGGCTCCATATAAAGCCTGATGCAAAGGTGTCGATTGAAGTGTAGTGTCCACATTAAAGAAGAGCTCGAAATGGAAAAACAAGGATCATCAGGAAAGAAGACTATCATACTGACTGGTGCTCTTCCACCTGTAGTAGTGTGGATGAAGATGGCAGCTTGAGGGTATGTCTCAACTCTTTGCTAAAGATGTGTCGATGTAGGATACCTACAATAGACGAGCTGAACCTAGAATTTGCTGATGCCTAAATATTCTCGAAACTAGATGGCCAGGCCATCTGGATTAGGAAAGCCAGGATTTGACCACATTCCGCACACTATCCGTGTCTACCATCAGAGATTTCTATGGAAATGTACAAATTACCTCACCCATATGTTTGTCTGATCATAACACTATACTTTGGCTCCCAATACCACCACGAACCATAAAGCCTCACTTAATTCGATGTCATAATTGGTCAAGGAAGGATAGGGCAAATGGATTTCCAATTATGCTTGGATAGAAGTAATTGGAAATGCAGATGCCAATTCACAATGCGAATGTTTCCACCAAACTCTCCATTCTGCTATTGAAACATATGGATGACTCCAGAAATGAAGTCATGAATCCACAAATGGCGAATAGTCAGGGCCCTTAGGGATATTTTGGGGCCGTTTGGTTCAAATTCTTCCAAAAGCACCAAATTTGGCCCAGATGTTGCCCATGCCATACTCTTTTGATTTTTGACGGGCGCCAAGACGAGCGGGGGGAACTGTGGATGGGGGGCGGCCTCGCCGCGGAGGAAGGGCCAACCGTGGTGGTCGGTCGACGTCCATGTGCGCCGGTTTGAGGCGGTCCACAGAAATCCGGTCCGGCCGGCCGCCGAAGTCGACGATGAAAGACTTGTCGCCCCGTCGCAGGACCCGGAAGGGCCCGTCGTACGGCGGCCGGAGTGGCCCCCGGTGCGCGTCATGATGCACAAAGACGTACTCCGCTGTGCGAAGCGCCGGGGGGACGTAGGACTGGGGGCCACCGTGGCGGGACGTCGGCACGGGGGCAAATCGTCGGGCGGCCTCCTGGAGGTCCGAGCGCTGGCGAGCGGCGGACCAGGGACTGGTAGCGTCGGGCACGAATTCGCCCGGGACGCGGAGCGGCTGGCCGTAGACGAGCTCGGCGGCGGACGCCTGGAGGTCTTCCTTGGGGGCCGTGCGAAGGCCCAAAAGGACCCACGGCAGCCGGTCGGCCCAACCATCGTCCTGAAGGCCGGCCATGAGTGCGGCCTTCATGGAGCGGTGAAACCGCTCGCACAACCCGTTGGCTTGGGGGTGGTAGGCCGTGGTGCGGTGCAGCGTGACCCCCAACGAACGGGCGACCGCGCCCCAAAGCTCAGACGTGAACTGTGGGCCGCGGTCGGACGAGATGTCCGCTGGTGCGCCGAAGCGCGCGACCCAGGTGGCGATGAACGCCTGCGCCACGTCGGCGGTGGTGGTGGAGGCGAGGGGCACGGCCTCCGGCCACCTGGTGGTCCTGTCCACCATGGTGAGCAGGTGGGTGAACCCCCGCGAGGGGGGCAGGGGACCCACCAGGTCCACGTGGACGTGGTCGAAACGCCGTTCAGGCACGGCGAAAGGTGCCAGCGGGGCCTGGGTGTGGCGGTGGACCTTGACCCGCTGGCAGGCCGTGCAGGCGTTGGCCCAGTCGCGGATGTTTCGTAGAAGGCCGTGCCAGACGAAACGCGCCGACACCAGCTTCTGAGAAGCTTTCCGGCCCGGGTGAGAAAGGCCGTGGATGGAGGCGAAGATGCGGCGCTGCCAGGAAACGGGCACGATGGGGCGAGGCTGGCCCTGGAAGACGTCGCAGAGCAGGACGGTGCCCGCGAAGGGAATGTCGGACAGGCGGAGGCCCGTGTCCGCCGCACGGAGTGCCTGCACCGAGGCGTCGGTGGTCTGGTCGGCCGCCATGAGCGCGAAGTCCACGCCGAGGTGGACCGCGTTTGCGCTGGCCCGAGAAAGACAGTCGGCCACGGCGTTGTCTTTGCCGGCGACGTGCCGGATGTCCGTGGTGAACTCCGACACGGCGGAGAGGTGGCGCTGCTGGCGGGCCGACCACGGCTCCGTGACCTTAGCCATTGCGTAGACCAACGGCTTGTGGTCGACGAAAGCCGTGAACGGGCGGCCCTCCAGGAGGTGTCGGAAATGGCGAACGGCCAGGAATAGCCCGAGCAGCTCGCGGTCGAACGTGCTGTCGTTTAACTCGTTCGGCCGGAGTTGCCGGCTGAAAAAAGCGAGTGGCTGCCAAACCCCGTCCACCCATTGCTCATGGACGGCGCCCACCGCGTAGTTGGAGGCGTCCGTAGTGAGGGCAATGGGCGCGTTGAGCACCGGGTGAGCCAGCAGCGTTGCTTCGGCGAGGGCCCGTTTGGCGCTGGCGAAGGCCGCGTCCATGGCCGCGGACCAAACAATGTCATGCTTGGCCGGCTTGCCCCGGAGGGCCTCGTAAAGGGGCCGCATGAGCTGAGCAGCGCGGGGCACGAATCGGTGATAAAAATTCACCATGCCGGGGAACTCTTGGAGGGCCTTGATGGAACGGGGACGCGGGAACATGGTGATGGCCTCGACCTTGGTCGGCAGCGGCACGGCCCCGGTCTTGGTGATGCGGTGGCCCAAAAAGTCAACGGTCGTCGCGCCGAAGTGGCATTTGACCGGGTTGACAATTAAGCCGTGCTCGCTGAGGCGACCGAACAGTGTTCGGAGGTGGAGGAGGTGCTCGGCGCGGGACGTGCTGGCGACGAGGATATCGTCCAGATAGACGAAAAGAAACGGCAGGTCGCGCAGCACGCCGTCCATCAAGCGCTGGAACGCCTGGGCCGCGTTCTTGAGGCCAAACGGCATCCGCAAAAATTCGAACAGGCCGAACGGCGTGATGACGGCCGTCTTCGGGACGTCGGCCGCCCGGACAGGTACCTGGTGGTAGCCCCGTATCAGGTCAATTTTCGAAAAGATGACCCGTCCAGCCAAACGGGTGGAAAAGTCCTGAATATGCGGGATCGGGTACCTGTCGGGGGTGGTAGCATCGTTGAGACGGCGGTAGTCGCCACACGGGCGCCATCCACCCCCCGGCTTTGGCACGATGTGCAGTGGCGAGTCCCACGCGCTATCGGAGCGCCGCACGATGCCGAGGTGCTCCAACGCGTCGAACTCGGCCTTCGCCACGGCGAGCTTGGCCGGGTCGAGGCGGCGGGCCCTGGCGTTGACCGGCGGGCCCGTTGTGGGTATGTGGTGCTCAATCCCGTGCCGCACCGCGACGGCCGAAAACGTCGGCCGCGTGAGGGCCGGGAATTCCGCGAGCAGGCGAGCGAACTCGTTCGCTGCCGGGAGGGCGCACGCCAGTTCGGTCGGCGCGGAGCTGCTCATCGTGCACGCCAGGGAGCTGAAGGTCTCGGCGTTGACAAGGCGACGACGTTTGACGTCGACCAGCAGCCCGTGCGCGCAGAGGAAGTCGGCGCCCAGCAAAGCCATGGGGACGCAGGTGGTCACAAAAGTTCATTGAAAACGCTGGCTGCCGAAGCAGAGGGTGACGACGCGTGGGCCGAAAGTGCATATGGCCGAGCCATTAGCAGCGACCAAAGAGGGGCCGCAAACGGCGTCCCGCCTGTCCTGCTCGGAGGCGCGTATGACGCTCAGTTGGGCGCCGGTGTCACACAGGAAACGCCGCCCAGACGCTTTGTCCCGAATAAACAGCAAGTTGCCCGAGTGGCCGGCGCTCATGGCTGGGAATGAACGCCGGCCCGGCCGTTTCCCGACCTGCCGAAAGTGCACGGGGGCCGGCACGTCCGAGCCTTGTGTCCGAACCTGGCGTGGTAATAACACCACGCCCGGTCAGGTGGAGGCCCCGGCCATCGTGTCGGAAGCGGGCGGTGCGGCGTGGCGGCCGCCAGTTGCACCGGCAGTTCGGCCTCCAACCGCGCAGGGCGCTCGGGCGTCGTGGGCGTCGCCTCGGACGGCGGCGGGCTCCAGGTAACCGCGCCGATGTGCTGGCCCGCCGAGGAGATCTTATCGGCTTCCCTGGCGATGGCGCGGGAATCCGTGATCAACGTGCCAGCCAGGGCGAGGCGTACCGGGTGAAGCAGCTGGCGAAGGAACAGCTCGCGGAACAGAAAATCCGGAGAGTGCTCACCGAGCAACGAGAGCATATAGTCCATGCGCTCTGACGGGCGCGTGTCGCCGAGCTCGGGCAGAGCGAGCAGGCGCCGTGCGCGTGCTGCCGGTGAGAGGGCGAAAGCGTCGAGGAGGAGTGTCTTCAGCGCGTCGTATTTGTCAGCAGCCGGCGGGTGCTCAAGGAGGCTCAAGGCGCGGGCCGCGGTGGCGGAACCGAGCGCCGCCACAACATGGTGGAAGCGGGTGTCGTCCGCGGTGATGCCTCGCAGGGCGAACTGAGAGTCCGCCTGAGCGAACCAAACAGCCGCGTGAGCCTCCCAGAAGGTAGGCAGTTTAAGCGTCACTGCCGTATCCATGTCGGTAGGTCACCAATGAAGGAACTGCGCTCCAACGCGAGTCGAAAGAATTGACGCGACCAAAGACGGAATTCGTCCGAGTTGCTTTATTGAAACAAAACAGCTCAGGTATTCTGACAAGCCCGTTTATCGGGCAGCAATATATATACACATTTATGTCGGGAAGTTTGCCCGGCAAAAGCTATACCGGGCATGCCCGGGTGTCAAGGGCGAGCCTTGGAAAGGCGAGTCTGGACCTGCCCGGGCGTGTTTGGCTGCGGCCTGGCAAGTCGAGGCTGGGCGTGCCCGGGCGCTCTGGGCGAGCCCTGGAAAGGCGATAGCTGGCATGCCCGGACGCTCTGGGCGAGCCCTGGAAAGGCGATAGCGGGCATGCCCGGACGCTCTGGGCGAGCCCTGGAAAGGCGAGAGCGGGCATGCCCAGGAAAGACGAGACCGGGCGTGCCCGGGAGGTTCGGGCGTGCCCGGGAACAGTGAGTCCGGGCATGCCCGGGACAGGCGCGTCTGGCCGTGTTCTGGCCGGTGCAAGGCGATTGTGTGCATCCAGCGGTAACCGCTACAATACCACTTTTCAGGGGGAGGTCGAGGAATCCAATTATGATGTTATTTTGATGATTCGAGGTCAAGGTCAACCCTCAAGGTCATCTTAAAGGTCATTTTTGAGTCAAACATGTCGGTTTTTGAGTTTTTTGTCAAGATTTACGCGAGGTTCACCATTTTATGTTTCTGGGTTGGGTAATCGAACTCTGACCTTATTTTTGACAATTAGAGGAAATATTTACATGTCTATTTCCTAATTTTCAGGCATATGCAGTTCATCAGTCTAATTACAAAGGTACGGATTTTGATGTTTTATGAACTGTATGCCATATCCTTGTGTTTAATTTTTGTGCGATCATGATCCGGGTTCATGTGTCCATGATTGTATACATGTCATAAATATAACGTCATAGGTCATGTGACCTGGCGGCCATATTGGAATTTTATGAAAACCTTAAAAATGGATCCCTGCCTTCATTTTTCGATCGATTCATTTTGAACTTTGACCACTTATAGTACGCCATGTGATTGGATGCATATCCTAATTATGACGTCGTAGGTCAGGTGACATGGCGGGATGGACCGGTATGGTCCCCGGATCATACCGCCCTTGGCGCCCGTCAAAAATCGAAAGAGTATGGCATGGGCAACATCTGCGCCAAATTTGATGCTTTTGGAAGAATTTGAACCAAAATATCCCTAAGGGCCCTGACTAGAATAGCATTCCACGGTGGAGACATTCAGAATTTGGAAAATATTAAGAAGCAAGGTTAAGTCAAGTACAGTGAAGGCTAAAACAGAGTTTTATTTCCACGCGCATCCAGCGTCTGAAAGTCAACAACGCCTCGGCCTTGTATCGTGAAATCCGTGTTTTGACCGGAAACCAACGGGGCCACACGAGTTCAGTACGTACAATCACACAATACAACAGACTGCCACTGCTGCAGTATATATTGACGTATGAGATATGACCAACGTCATTTTTAATGGTATATGGATGGGATGTTTGTTGGTGAACGTGCTAGTACTTTGATTTACCATGTGGCGGCCATCTTGGAAAAAATATATATTTAAAAAACCGGAAAAATACAGTAAGGCACCTGCGCTTCTCCTTTAAAAGTCCGGAGGAGAAACTAATAATTAATTTTACTTGACCTAATATACAATTAGCAGCTAAAATATTTTTGAAATGGTCTCGATGCAATAATATGAGATTAAACCCTGCAAAATGTGTCAAAATGGATATTTAAGGGGCCGAGTGGGGTAAAATTTGAGTAAAATATTTTTTTATTTTTTTTCATGTCAAAATACTCTATCTGTTTAAAAAACACTGGCAAACTCTATAGTCTGTGCTCTCATGAATATTCATAAACTTGTTATAACTCAAAAACTAATCATCAGAATGATATTTTGTTGACAAAATGCAAAAATGTAAATTGTCAATTGTGTTGAGGAAAATAAATGTAATTTCCTTATTTGAAGGTGTATTGTCTCAATTCTTCAATTTTTGTATTCTCCAGATTGTCAGCTTTCCAGTGATATATGGTTTGTAGGGGGTAGCTTGTCTGTGAGTGTAGATATGTGCATTTGTTTGATGGCGTGTAAAACCCTGCATTTTATCCCACTTGGCCCCTTAATGTGAGATCCTCCGAATGAGCCAATTGTGTGGATTGGAAACCATCAGGTCTATAATGTATGTACAGTGAAAGTCTTCGATGTTTATATTCAAAATGATTTAAAGTGAGAAGCTCATGTGGAGAATATTGTAAAACATGCAAATAGTAAACTCCACATGGTTGAAACAGCATGGTTAATACCACAAGATTATTTTCAAAAGTAATATTTGGTAAGTAACTGAATATGCAGCACCTGCCTGGAGTGGAGCACTTACTAAACACTAGAACTTTTACATTGAAAAAGGTTGTTTTTTTTTAAACGTGCTCTTCACATACAGACTTGGCATTTAATATGGAATATATTTTTTTTCTTGATTTGGATTTACTTTCCTAACTCAGTATATCAATCTGGTGAGTTTCTTTTACACTTTGGTGATTTATTTGTTAAAAGAACCATGTCACTGATTGTCTGTCGCAGCAAGAAGTCAACAACAGGATTATATCACAGGTGGCGTGGCAAAATATACGAACAGGTGCATTTGATGATTGGCTTCACAGTCGGGTATACAGGGGTTTTTGCGTTCTGTATTAATGGAAAACAACTGCTGCACGTCTCCAAAAGTTATTGCCGCTTCCTCTGGAGATGGTTCGTCAACTCGACAATGCTGTTTGTCATGGAGTGGTGGCTTTACGAAATTACGGCATGAAACAGCATGCTATTGCTCGGCAGTATGGCATCACTCAAGGTCAGGTGTCAAAGATCCTGAAACGAAATGCTCAGAGGGGTGTCCCCACTCCAATACCGAGGCCAGGACGTCCCCGCAGAACCACAAGGAGGGATGATCGCCAGATGCACCGGTTAGTCCGCAATGGCCGTACCAAGTCAGCTAATCGGCTTAGGGCTGAGTGGCAGCAACTGACAAATGTGCCTGTACCCAGAAGGCTAGTCAACCAACGACTGGTTCAAGCAGGCTATCGTGCCAGGATCCCCTGAGAAAGCCACGCCTGACCAGACAACACCGCCAGCGCCGATTGCAGTGGGCCAGAGAGCACCGTCAATGGCAGCCAGGACACTGGAATCACGTGATCTTCAGTGACGAGTCTAGATTTCTGGTCTATCGTCAAGATGGCCACGTCCGAGTGCGCAGACAAGTGCATGAAGCCTACAACAAAGATTGTATAGTGCCAAGAGTCCAAGCTGGAGGTGGTGGGGTGACCGTTTGGGCTGCTTTTCATGCAGGGGGCAAAACTGACCTGGTTGTTCTGAATGGAAACCTGAACCAGTTCAAGCACAGGGCCATTCTGGAAGAAACATTGCTTCCATTTGCTCGTGCAGCCTTTCGAGGAAACTTTGTCTTCCAAGATGACAATGCACGGCCTCATCGTGCTCGCATGATCCAACACTTTCTTGCTGACCGTGGTGTAGAGCATATGGAGTGGCCTGCCATGTCGCCGGATATGAATCCGATAGAGAACTTGTGGGCAGAATTAACGCGTCAAATCGACCACTTGGACCAGCAGCCGACCTCTGTGCGTGAATTGCAGCAGGCTATTGTCACTGCATGGCAAGCGATTCCTGTCCAAACCTTGGCAAATCTCGTGAACAGCATGCCTCAACGTGTACGTGCTCACCTGAATGCTCGTGGGGGTTACACAAAGTACTGAACTGTAATTTTACTGTCCGTAATCCCAGTTGTAATTTAACTTTTGTTTTTGTTCAAAAAAAATTGGGCTAATGTGCCAAATAAAGAGATACTTCTGGAAAACGTACAGAAGTTTAACACAGTACTGTCCGTGAATTGAGTTCGATATCAGTTTACATCACTTTCAAGGATCAATTTATTTGTTTCGAAATGTCAAATGTGGTTTTTGTTTCTTTTAAAGGTCACATTAAAAAAATCTAGAATAATTTCAACATAATTCCAATTAAATTTTGGTTCTAAGACATCTTGAAAAGTAAGTTCACCCCCACAAAAAAAATATTCCATATTAAATGCCAAGTCTGTAGTATTGGGATCCAAATACACAATTTATCAACAAGTTATATCTCAGTATTCATTCCCTATTCTGGAAGAACACAAAAAATCACTTTGCGTTGCTGAATTCATGGGGAAAAAAACTTTTAAAACTACAAATTAATTTGTAAAAAAAAAAATTCCCATTAATAGCTCCACAAGGATCCTTAAGGTGGAATGCCAAAATCCCAGAATTTCATTGTAAAACTGGAACGGCACTCAGTAGAGAGCATACCTCCACCTGGTTGGCCATATCACTCAATGGTGAAGAATCATTAAAAAATTATACTTGCCGGATCAGGATCTTCACCAAAATTGAATCGATTCTTCCTTGTAACACGAAAAACGTCTCCACCCAGTTTAGTCCAAATCCGTCCACAAATTTTGGAGATATCCTGCTATATGTCAGTTTTGGCCTTATCTCCTGATGGTGAAGAATCACTTAAAAAATGATAGTAGCCGAATCCGGATTCGGATCTTCACTAAAATTGAATCGATTCTTCCTTGTAACACGCAAAACGTCTCCACCCAGTTTCGTCCAAATCCGTCCACAAATTTTTGAGATGTCCTGCTATGTATCGTTTTTGTCCAAATTTCCCAATGGTGAAGAATCACTTTAAAATGATAGTAGCCGAATCCGAAACCGGATCTTCACCAAAATCTAATCATTTTGTCCTTGTCACCTATGCTTCCTCAGTGCCAAATTTCGTCCGAATCCATCCACAACTTTTTGAGATATTTTGTTCACAAACGGGCAGACAGGGGTGAAAACATAACATCCATCCACCTTTGGTAGTGGGGCGGCTTAGCCCAAATATTCAAAAGAATTGTGCATTTTGTGATACAAGCACCAAATTTGGCACACTAGTAGACTATCATATTATGAAAAGATCTGGATATTGGGCCATCTCAGATTCAGAGATTTGATTTTTGCAAGATTTGCAGATTTTGCAAGCTGAGATTGCAACGCCAGGGACGGCCGACTCCTTCCTACGAGCTGCCCACGTCACCCGCACAAGAAGAGCTCATCAAATCACTGCAGCGGCACTGCACATCCTGCAACACCGTGCGTATGAACGCCACTGTATGACATATGCTGATGATGCAGAAGACCTGCCTGAGTTCGAAGACTGGTGTCACCAGAGGAGAAGACATTCCCAACTTTCAGTACTGGGCAACGGTGCTGGAACTAGAGATGTTGGTACTGGTTTACGTGCGTTCTCTGCAGCAGGCTTCATTCACGATGTACCTTGATGCCCTGACGGAACTGGTCCCATGGTTCCATGCCTTAGACCACACACACTATGCCAGGTGGGTCCCTGTTCACCTGAGGGACACGGTTGCACTCCCAATGAAGCACCCAGATGTAGCCAGAGAATTCAGGGCTGGCAACTTCACTGTACAGAAGACGAAGAAGGTGTTCTCTTCGATCCCAATCGAATCGAAATCTTGCAAAAATCAAATCTCTGAATCTGAGATGGCCCAATATCCAGATCTTTTCATAATATGATAGTCTACTAGTGTGCCAAATTTGGTGCTTGTATCACAAAATGCACAACAGGTTTGCTATGCTGCTACACTATGGTGACCAAACTGTTTGAAGAACAGTGTTCCTTACTTTGTAGAAGAACCTTAATTACTCCCGCCAGGGAGTAATGCATTCGATCGTGTCCGTCCGTGTGTATGTGTGTTCGTGTGCTTGTGAACAAGATATCTGGAAAAGTTCTGAACGGATTTGGATGAAGGTTGGTGGGATGATTGCCCTTAGGATAAGGAAGAATTGATTAGTTTTTGGTGAAGCTCAGGATATTATTCCGGATCCAGGAATTTTTGGGGGAATTTATTTTTCTGTCTTCCTGCATTAAAGCTTTTATTCTCATTCTTAAATGATGTTTTTCTCCTCTAATTCCGAGATATATCAAAATAAATTATCTGACACTTCGGGCCTACTTTCTTTTTCATTTATTGTTTTGGGGAGAGGGGATGTTAAACAAATGTGATGTTGAAGGAGCTCGGGCTCCCACGTCGATCGGAAGAATGGACGCGACAAAAAGCTGGAATTCGTCCGAGTTGCTTTATTCAAACAAAACACTCAGGTACTCTCAAAAGCCCGTTTATCGGGCAGCAATATATATACACACATTATCCCGGAGCGTTTGCCCAGGAAAGGCGAGAGGGGGCGTGGCCGAGCGTCCCGACCGAGGCCTGGCAAGTTGAGCGCGGGCCTGCCCGGGCGTCCTGGACGAGCCCGGCATGGTGATCACTCCGCGTCCTTGATAGGTGCAAGGCGATTGTGAAAACCCAGCGGTAGCCACTACACACGTCCCCCCAGAATCGACTTGCACCGGCAGGGTCAATTTGAGGGGGGTCCTGATGACCCGGCCGAAGCGACCCCTGGCGGGTCGTGGGGGGGGGTCCGGTGTGGTGGTGGGCGGTCGAGTGGGGGGCACCGTGGACGGGGGGCGGACTCGCCGCGGCGGAAGGGCCACCCATGGTGGTTGGTCGACGTCCACGTGCGCCGGCTTGAGGCGGTCCACCGCAATCCGGTCCGACCTGCCGCCGATGTCGATGACGAACGACTTGTCGTCCCGTCGCAGGACCCGGAAGGGCCCGTCGTACGGCGGCCGGAGTGGCCCCCGATGTGCGTCGTGACGCACAAAAACATACTCCGCTGTGTGAAGTGCTGGGGGGACGTAGGACTGGGGGTCACCGTGGTGGGATGTTGGCACGGGGGCAAACCGTCGGGCGGCCTCCTGGAGGTCCGAGCGCTGGTGAGCTGCGGACCAGGGACTGGTAGCGTCGGGCACGAATTTGCCCAGGACGCGTAGCGCCTGGCCGTAGACAAGCTCGGCGGTGGATGCCTGGAGGTCCTCCTTGGGGGCCGTGCGGAGGCCCAAAAGGACCCACGGCAGTCGGTCGGTCCAACCGCCGTCTTGAAGGCCGGCCATGAGCGCGGCCTTCATGGAGCAGTGGAATCGCTCGCACAACCCGTTTGCTTGGGGGTGGTAGGCCGTAGTACGGTGGAGCTCGACCCCCAGGTTGCGGGCGACCGCGCCCCACAGCTCGGAGGTGAACTGTGGTCCGCGGTCTGGCGAGATGTCCGCCGGTGCGCCAATGCGGGCGACCCAGGTGGCGATGAAAGCCTGCGCCACGTCGGCGGTGGTGGTGGAGACGAGGGGAACGGCCTCCGGCCACCTGGTGGTCCTGTCCACCATGGTGAGCAGGTGTGTGAACCCCCGTGACGGGGGGAGGGGGCCCACCAGATCCACGTTGACGTGGTCAAAACATCGTTCGGGCACGGTGAAAGGTGCCAGCGGGGCCTGGGTGTGTCGGTGGACCTTGGCCCGTTGGCAGGCTGTGCAGGTACTGGTCCAATCGCGGACGTCCCGACGAAGGCCGTGCCAGACGAATCGCGCCGACACCAGCTTCTGGGAAGCTTTCCGGCCCGGGTGGGAAAGGCCGTGGAGGGAGGCGAAGATGCGGCGTTGCCAGGTGACGGGCACGATGGGGCGAGGCTGGCCTTGGGAGACGTCGCAGAGCAGGACAGTGTCCACGAAGGGGATGTCGGCCAGGCGGAGGCCCGTGTCCGCCGCCCGGAGGGCTTGCACCGTGGTGTCGGTGGTTTGGTCCGCCGCCATAAGCGCGAAGTCCACGCCCAGGTGGACCGCGTTCGCGCTGGCCCGGGAATGACAGTTGGCCACGGCGTTGTTTTTGCCGGCGACGTGCCGGATGTCCGTGGTAAACTCCGACACGGCGGAGAGGTGGCGCTGTTGGCGGGCCGACCACGGCTCCGTGACCTTGGCCATTGCGTAAACCAACGGCTTGTGGTCGACGAACGCCGTGAAAGGTCGGCCCTCCAGGAGGTGGCGGAAATGGCGGACGGCCAGGTGTAGACCGAGGAGCTCACGGTCAAACGTGGTGTATTTGAGCTCGTTTGGCCGGAGCTGCCGGCTGAAAAAAGCGAGCGGCTGCCAAACCCCGTTCACCCATTGCTCATGTACGGCGCCCACCGCGTAGTCGGAGGCATCCGTGGTGAGGGCGATGGGAGCGTTGAGCACCGGGTGAGCGAGCAGTGTTGCGTCGGCGAGGGCCCGCTTTGAGCTTTGGAAGGCCGCGTCCATTGCTGCGGACCAGGCAATGTCGTGCTTGGCCGGCTTGCCCCAGAGGGCTTCGTAGAGGGGCCGCATGAGTTGAGCAGCGCGGGGCACGAAGCGGTGATAAACATTCACCATTCCCAGGAATTCCTGCAGGGCCTTTATGGTGCGGGGACGCGGGAACGTGGTGATGGCCTCGACCTTGGTTGGCAGCGGCACGGCCCCGTTCTTGGTGATGTGGTGGCCCAAAAAATCAACGGCCGTCATGCCGAAGTGGCATTTGGCCGGGTTGACGATGAGGCCGTGCTCGCTGAGGCACCCGAACAGTGTTCAGAGGTGGAGGAGGTGCTCGGCCCGGGACGTGCTGGCGACGAGGATGTCGTCCAGGTAAACGAAAAGGAACGGCAGGTCACGCAGCACGCCGTCCATCAAGCGCTGGAACGCCTGAGCCACGTTCTTGAGACCAAACGGCATCCGTAAGAATTCGAATAAGCCGAACGGTGTGATGACTGCCGTTTTAGGGACGTCGGCCAACCTGACAGGTACCTGGTGATATCCCCGTATGAGATCAATTTTCGAAAAAATGACCCGTCCCGCCAGACGGGCGGAGAAGTCTTGGATGTGCGGGATCGGATACCTGTCGGGGGTGGTAGCATCGTTAAGGCGGCGGTAGTCGCCACATGGGCACCAGCCGCCCCCTGGCTTTGGGACGATGTGTAGTGGCGAAGACCACGCGCTATCGGAGCGCCGCACAATGCCGAGGTGTTCTAAAGCGTCGAACTCGGCTTTGGCCATGGCGAGCTTAGCTGGGTCGAGGCGGCGGGCTCTGGCGTAGACAGGCGGGCCCGTGGTTGGTATGTGGTGCTCGATCCCATGCCGTACTGCGACGGCCGAAAACGTCGGCCGCGTGAGGGCCGGGAACTCCGCGAGCAGGCGAGCAAACTCGTTCGCCGCCGGGAGGGCGCATGCCAGCTCGGTCGGCGCGGAGCTGCTCAATGTGCATACCAGGGAGCTGAAGGTTTCGGCGTTGATTAAACGACGCCGTTGGACGTCCACCAGCAGTCCGTGTGTGCAGAGGAAGTCGGCGCCTGGCAGAGCCATGGGCACGTTTGCGGTTACAAACGTCCAAGCAAAGCGTTGGCCGCCGAAGCAGAGGGTGACGTTGCGCGGGCCGAAGGTGCGGATGGCCGATCCGTTGGCCGCAACCAAGGAGGGGCCGCAAACCGCGGACTGCCTGTCCTGGTCAGAGGCGGGTATGACGCTCAGTTGGGCGCCGGTGTCGCACAGGAAGCGCCGTCCGGACGCTTTATCCGTGATGAACAGTAAATTGCCCATGTGGCCGGCGCTCATGGCTGGTAATGAACGCCGGCCCGGCCGTTTCCCGGTCTGCCGAAGGTGCATGGGGGTCGGCATGTCCGGGCCTTCTGTCCGAACCTGGCATGATAGTAACACCACGCTTGGAGGCCCCGGTCGTCGTGCTGGAGGTGGTCGGCTCGGTGTAGCGGCCGCCAATTGCGTCGGCAGTTCGGTCGTCGACCGTGCCGGGTGCTCGGGCGCCATGGGTGTTGCGTCGGACGGCGGTGGGCCCCAGGTTGCTGCTGCGATGCGCTGGCCTGCGGCGGAGATCTTGTCGGCTTCCCTGGCAAGGGCACGGGGATCCGTGATCGTCGTGCTTGCCAGGGCGAGGCGTACCGGGCTAGGCAGCTGACGGAGGAACAGCTCCCAGAACAGGAATGCCGGAGAGTGCTCGCCGAGCAGCGAAAGCATGTAGTCCATTCGCTCGGAAGGGCGCGTGTCGCCGAGCTCGGGCAGGTCGAGCAGGCGCCGTGCGCGTTCCGCCGATGGGAGGGCGAAAGCGTTGAGGAGGAGCTTTTTAATCGCGCCGTATTTGTCAGCGGCTGGCGGGCTCTCGAGGAGGCTCAGGGCGCGGGCCGCGGTGGCTGAACCGAGCGCTGCTACCACATGGTGGAAGCGGGTGTCGTCGGCCGTGATGCCTCGCAGGGCGAACAGGGAGTCCGCCTGTGCGAAACAAACCGCCGCGTGAGCCTCCCAGAAGGTAGGCAGTTTAAGGGCGACTGCCGTGTCCATGTCGGTAGGTCACCAATGAAGGAGCTCGGGCTCCCACGTCGATCGGAAGAATGGACGCGACAAAAAGCTGGAATTCGTCCGAGTTGCTTTATTCAAACAAAACACTCAGGTACTCTCAAAAGCCCGTTTATCAGGCAGCAATATATATACACACATTATCCCGGAGCGTTTGCCCAGGAAAGGCGAGAGGGGGCATGGCTGAGCGTCCTGGCTGCGGCCTGGCAAGTTGAGGGCGAGCCTGCCCGGGCATGCCCGGGCGTCCCGACCGAGGCCTGGCAAGTTGAGCGCGGGCCTGCCCGGGCGTCCTGGACGAGCCCGGCATGGTGATCGCTCCGCGTCCTTGATAGGTGCAAGGCGATTGTGAAAACCCAGCGGTAGCCGCTACAATGTGTGATTCCAACTGTGATTCCAATGTGTGATTATTCCAACTTGACCCACGGCGGGAGTATGCGCTCTTCTGAGTGGCGTTCTAGTTAGTTCATATTTTAAATGAAAAGCGGATTCAACATTATCAGAACTGTGCTAGCTGAACTAACTCGATGTTAGTAAAAAAAAAAGCGTATTAGTAGTTTAGTAGTGTGTGTATTTTATCTTAATTTTTTTTTGTTATTTCATAGTTTAACGTCATCACATTATTTTTTTAAAATCTAATTTATAATTTTTTACAATGATCCATTTCTTTTTTTCTTTTTTTTTTCTTTTTTAAATGATGTAATCCACATGAAATTCGACATGATTTTGCGATATGTTGAAGTTAATAAACCATTTTATTATTTTTAGGTCATTTCATCTCAATTCCTGCAGAGGAAAGAGTTAACACCTTTACTGGATTTGTCAGAGGGAAGGCGATCGGATGAAGAAAGTGGATTGTTTTTGCTAGGTGGGTCTATGATAGGTGCTGGTGCACGTGTTGGTGGAAGTATAATAGGTGCAGGAGGGCAAAGTCTGAGGGTATGAGAAGCGATTTGGGATTTTTACATTTGGTAACGTCTCCATCAGAGAAATGGACAACCTCCAAGGAGTAATTGTGTATGATGCAGAGTAGGCATTATCCAGTGAGGTAGAAAGAGATCAGGGTGGTTGAGCAGGGTATTTCATTGAGTACAAAACAGGACTAGAGTCTCTCACCAGGAAGAAACAGAGACTAGTTAAGAAAACAACTCGGCTGCCCAAAAGGGAATATGAAGAGGGCATCGCTAAGAATATTAAACATAGCAAAGCATTCTTTAAGTGTACTAGGGCGTGCCCGTACGTGGGTGCAAAAAAACATGCGTGCAAATAACAACAACAAAAAAAAACTTTGAAACCACGTGGCAGTAACGACCACAGAACCCCCCCCCCCCCTCTATTTACATGAAATGGTTTGGTCCATTCGCAAAGCCAAAGCGAACGGCTTGCGAGTACGGTAGAACCCCCCCCCCCCCCCCTCTATTTACATGAAATGGTTTGGTCCATTCGCAAAGCCAAAGCGAACGGCTTGCGAGTACGGTGACCATACCTTGGGAACCACTGGTCCAATTAATTTCAAACCTTGAAAAGGCACATCCTCGGGTCCCCAGCAATATACCTGGCAAGTTTCAAGTATATCGGACCGGTAGTTGTCGAGAAACAGCGGTCGCAGACAAACACACACACACACACACACACACACACACACACAGACACACACACAGAGATTACTGGAATTATAGATAGATAAGGGGTAAAGAAAGGGTTAAGAGGAGAGTGGGCCAATTGAGGAATAGCACAGGATCATTGGTGGACGATGAGGGTACGATGGCAGGATTATTATATGTATTTTTTTGCTTCCACATTTACACAAGAACATTCGGTGAAACTTCCAATAGCGGAGAGTATATATGTCGTCGGTGAGCAAGGGCTTCTGGAAGAGGTCCTTGTAGGAGTAGATGGAGTGAAGAAACAGCTAGAAAAGAGTATTGTGGGAGGCGGCAGAGCAGATAAGCTCTTTCGTGGAGGGGGGGGAGGTAGGAGAGGAAGGGGGTTCATATATATGCTGGTGGGTGAATGTGGCGTTCATCACGTTTCTGAGTTAAGTGTGATGCCGATCAGGAAGAAGAAGAAGCCGGATTACCAACTCCGTACATTTCCGGAATTGTTTGATTTGTTTGTATTCAAATGTCTGGTGATTGTTTTGTATTTATTTATGTGAATGTGTACTTGTATATAACTGTCTTTAATTTTAAAAAGGCTTGGGCACCATCAAGCGATTTTTTGCTTTCTTTTTAAACTCCAAAAAAAAGAACTTTTTTGCCGAAAACACTCCCAGGCACTCACTGATGAACTTCTGAAAGTTTGAGGAAGATCCGTTCACCCAGCTCTGAGAAAGATGGCGACACAGACAGACATCTCTCTTATATACTAGATGGGATATTGATCGGATATCTTACAAGAATGCTAACTGCCCTCGGGGCATATGACAAACTAAGCCACAATGGGCCACTGACCAATTTTTAGACCTGAGGACACTTCAATAAATGATGAAATATTCCCATATGCTGGTCGAGTTTATTGTGATCTACAGACTATAGACAAGAAACAGTGAACCAATATAGCAATTTTCAGCAAATAGAAAGACTAATTGGTTGTCAGCAAAGCGACAGGTCGGCTCTGCTCGGATTCTAGTAACATAGATAACTACTTGAGGACTAGCTCTCGGCGTGGCTTCATATCAACATTGATAACTCACCGTCGGTGAGTGTCGGTACAGCATCGTGCGTCAGCATTTTCTGAGGCTTGTTTCCCAGGTGGAAATCAATGCTGATTGTTCGGAGTGGTCTTAGCAAACAACACGATATTTTGAATGAGCATACGCTTTGATTTTGAATTTTGTTGTTCCTATGTTTTTCAACCACAAAGCACACGGTCGTTGACGATCTTTTCGTGGGTCACGGATGCAAAAAAAACAACTTCTGAGTTCTTTGTGTAAATTCCTCGATGATTGAAACAGTTGAAAGCTTGGCACATCGGCATATTGAACCATAGAATAACTTGTGTTGAAACGCCGACGTACAGTCCGTCAATGAGTTGTGCAACTTTGACGTCATGTGAATCGACGGAAGTGGCTCATTTGTGTAACGGAAGTGAAAATAGTCCGATTTTAAAACACGATTTTCTGGCTTATTATTCTCCCCCTAAATTTTTTTTGTGCTAATGGGTCAGGGAGATCATCCGATAAAACATATCTCTACAAAATATTTCATGATTGTGTCCCTTTAAAGATCTCAGCAGTACCCTGTCCCAGGACTTGAAGGTAATGGAGCAATACTTCATCTACTAGCACCTCCACCCAAACCCAAGTAAGACCACAGTTACCACTTTCCATCTCAGCAACCGACTGTTTGTCTCAGACTGTCTCAGCAAACTCCAGGTTTCCTTTTGTGGTAAACCAGTCAAGAATGAACCGTGTCCCAAGTACCTTGGAGTCGCCCCTGATCGCAGCCTCACGTTCCGCGAACACCTAAAACAGGTCACAGAAAAGATCAAGACCAGGGTAAACATCATCCAGAAACTAGCGGGCACCAGCTGGAGATCAAGTGCACCCACTCTTCACACTGCTAGCCTCGGCCTTGCTCTTGTGTCCTCTTCAGCGGAATACTGTTCTCCTGTTTGGGCAGAGAGCAGCCACACAAAACACTTGGGCACTGTCCTGAAAACAATGCGGATAAATCAGCGGTACCCTGAAACGAACACCCGTGCAATGGCTCCCAATCCTGTCTAATATCCCACCCCCTGATGTGCGCGGAAGGCAAGAATGCAAAGGGAGTTTGACTGAATCAAAGCCAACCCAGGGCTTCCAATCTAGGAAGATCTACAGAATCTACCAAATACGCGACTCAAGTCACGCAAACCTTTCTGGGACTCTGCAAATGCTATGAGTGATGCGGAGATTAACACAAAGTACAAGTGGTGCAATCTCTGGACAGACAACAACATTTCTAACAAACAACCGGTGAGTGATCTGACAGAAGAGTTTCCAGGATTTGACCTCCGTCGGAAACAGTGGTCTGCGCTCAACGGGACCCGCACTCTCCATGCAAGGACATCACACCACCTCCACAAACGGAATTCCAAAGACTGTCCAGTATGTGACTGTAGTTACCCACATCAGACTGGTCATAATATTGTGAACGAGTGTCACCAACGGAAGTTTGATGAAGGATTTAGGGCAATCCACCTACAGTGCATTCAGAAAGTATTCAGACCCCTTCACTTTTTTCACATTTTGTTATGTTGCAGCCTTTTGCTGAAATAGTTTAAATTCATTTTTTCCCTCATCAATCTTCACTCAATACCCCATAATGACAAAGAGAAAACAGGATTTTAGAAAGTTTTGTAGATTTATTAAAAACAAAAAACTGAAATATCACATTTCCATAAGTATTCATACCCTTTACTATGACACTTGAAATTTAGCTCAAGTGCCTCCCATTTCTCTTGATCATCTTTGAGATGTTTCTACACCTTGATTGGCGTCCCCCTGTGGTAAATTCAATTGATTGGACATGATTTGGAAAGGCACACACCTGTCTATATAAGGTCTCACAACTGACAATGCATATCAGAGCAAAAACCACGCCATGAGGTCGAAGGAACTGCCTGCAGAGCTCAGAGACAGGATTGTGTCGAGGCACAGATCTGGGGAAGCCTACAAAAAAATTTCTGCTGCATTCAAGGTTCCCAAGAGCAGAGTGGCCTCCATAATTCTTAAATGGAAGAAGTTTGGAACAACCAGGACTCTTCCTAGAGCTGGCCGCCCGGCCAAACTGAGCAATCTGGGGAGAAGGGCCTTGGTAAGAGAGGTGACCAAGAACCCGATGGTCACTCTGGCTGAGCTCCAGAGATCCTGTGTGGAGATGGGAGAAGCTTCCAGAAGGACAACCATCACTGCAACACTCCACCGATCTGGGCTTTATGGCAGAGTGGCCAGACGGAAGCCTCTCCTCAGTGAAAGACTCATGAAAGCCCAATTGGAGTTTGCAAAAAAGCACCTAAAGGACTCAGACCGTGAGAAACAAGATTCTGTGGTCTGATAAAACCAAGATTGAACTGTTTGGCTTCTGTCTGATCACTTAAAATTTGAAGACGATATGCATATCTGGTCACTGAATTAAATCCCCAAATATTTTCGAGGTCAACATAGGCCAAAAGGTCAACATAGGCCAGATTTCTAAAATCCTCAATTTTCATCTGATTGACTTTAAATTTGAATAGGATTTTCATTTCCGCGAACTGAATTCAATCACCCACTATTTTTGAGATCATAATCGGCCATAAGTTCAACTTGGCCTAAGGTCAACCACTTTTTTTCAAATTTCTAAAATCCTCAATGTTCATCCGATTGACTTGAAATCTGAATAGTATTTGCATATCAGCTTTCTGAAACCAACCACCAACTATTTTTGAGGTCAGCATATGCCAAAAGGTCGACATAGGCCAAATTTCTTAAATTGACAATTTTCATCCGATTAACTTAATTTGAAGAACATTTGCATATCAACCACCAATTATTTGTGAAGTCAAAAGGATGCTCGGATGGATGCCAAAGGATGCTCGGATGGATGCAAAAGGATGCTGGGATGGATGCAAAAGGATGCTCCGGATGGATGCAAAAGGATGCTCGGATGGATGCCAAAGGATGCTCGGATGGATGCAAAAGGATGCTCGGATGGATGCAAAAGGATGCTCGGATGGATGCAAAAGGATGCTCGGATGGATGCAAAAGGATGCTCGGATGGATGCAAAAGGATGCTCGGATGGATGCAAAAGGATGCTCGGATGGATGCAAAAGGATGCTCGGATGGATGCAAAAGGATGCTCAGATGGATGCAAAAGGATGCTCGGATGGATGCAAAAGGATGCTCGGATGGATGCAAAAGGATGCTCAGATGGATGCAAAAGGATGCTCGGATGGATGCAAAAGGATGCTCGGATGGATGCAAAAGGATGCTCAAAAGAACCAAGTGCCATTCTACTTTGTTCCCTTTTGCCTATGATTGATTTTTCATTTGTTTGTCTGTCTGTTTGTCCATACAGAATAAATATGATTTTCTCTGCAACCGTTGGTCCGAATGACCCGAAATTTTGACCATAGCTCCACCTCCTCCTGTAGAATTTTTAAAATGATAATTATGACGTCATAGGTCACGTGGTATGGGCACCATCTTGGAATAACGGAAAAACTTTGCACCTCTGTATCTCCGAAAGAGCTGCATCGAAAAAATTGAAACATGGCTCATTGTAAAGAACTCTCCATGGGGAATAACACATGTTAATGATGATGTTATAGGTGCCCCATTATGATGTCATAATTCGACAAGTGCAAAACTTCATCCGATCAAAGTGGAATTTCTTGAGCGTGATCTAGCGATAAATTGGTGGAGAAAAAAAACAATGATGACGTCGTCGGTCACGTGGTTCGGCCCCCATATTTCTTTTAACACAAAAGCCTTAAAAACCAATAAAAACACGTCCTGGCGAGGGTCTGCCATCTCTGATTGCTCTTTCTTCTTTTGTTTTACTTTACCTTTATATGTTTCTAACATTCCCTTAACTACATACCTAGAGTGGCTTTACGCTTCAAGAAATTCTCGGAATGAGATTTTTTTTAAAGTCCAATAAATGAGGACGTTTATGTATTTTTAATATGCAATTATATAATTATTGAGCAATTTTTTTTATTTTTTTTTATATTAATTTATCTATTGGCAAATAAAAACGCGTTTGCATTTCTTCGGCTCCTGTGCGTCGCGCTCGTATGAACGTCCATCGTAAGTCAATTTCATTCAATTTGCATGATTTATTCGGTTCGTTTAATTTATTTCTCTCGTACCATCTGAAACCCCCATGTGTCCTTGCTCGGGTGGTGCTAATTTACACGGGCGCAGGTAAACGAGGATGGGGGATCCGCCTCGACCACCAGGGGGCGCTATGGCAGGTGCTGTTGAAGACCGTGAGCAGAGCGTCCTCTCAAACATTTATTTGTCAAAAGCTTCCGCTGTGAACCAAACAATTCAAATCGTCTCGACGAACGTTCCAGGACCTCGCGATAGCTTCGAGCATGAGGACATTATTTCGTTGTTCTTGTTCCATTTGCGCGCGACCGGTGAATAAGACGCTGCGCGATTCGACGGTGGACGCCGGTGTTCACCTGAGTAACTGCACCTTGTCCGTCCCGTGGATCCCTCCAGGCGAGACGGAACGAGCGAGGCTCGACCGGAGCAGGTGTCGGACACGGCAGGGTGAGCGCACTGTCCGTCCGTGCATCCCGGTCCGTCCTTCCTTTCTGTCCATGTGACTGTGATGATGTGACCGAAGGTGCAGTGTGGCTCGTGCTCTCGCTGCGTATAGACGTCACAGACGAAAATACAGGGACGGTTGCAGATTTGGCACGAAGGTGTGTGCGATTCAGAAACTCCATTGCTCCAATGAAAGCGTGGGAATGGACAAAGACGGGATGATGGGAATGGAGACGGGACGGTGGAACCGGTGGGGAAAGAAGATTTATGGGATTAATGGACAGAAAGAGAAGGCAACGCCGATGGTGTGTGTTTTGCGCATTGCGAGCAGCACGTTCCGCATGGATTCCATGGCTTTGGTCGCATCCATCCTCCCACACTATCTAATGTAATACTCCCGCACTCTCCATCCTCCCACACTCTCTAATGTAATACTCCCGCACTCTCCATCCTTCCGCATTCTCCATCCTCCCATACTCTCTAATGTAATACTCCCACACTCTCCATCCTCCCGCACTCTCCATCCTCCCACACTCTCTAATGTAATACTCCCACACTCTCCATCCTCCCGCACTCTCCATCCTCCCGCACTCTCCATCCTCCCACACTCTCTAATGTAATACTCCCACACTCTCCATCCTCCCGCACTCTCCATCCTCCCACACTCTCTAATGTAATACTCCCACACTCTCCATCCTCCCGCACTCTCCATCCTCCCGCACTCTCCAACCTCCCACACTCTCTAATGTAATACTCCCGCACTCTCCATCCTCCCGCACTCTCCATCCTCCCGCACTCTCCATCCTCCCGCACTCTCCATCCTCCCACACTCTCTAATGTAATACTCCCACACTCTCCATCCTCCCGCACTCTCCATCCTCCCACACTCTCTAATGTAATACTCCCACACTCTCCATCCTCCCGCACTCTCCATCCTCCCGCACTCTCCATCCTCCCACACTCTCTAATGTAATACTCCGCACTCTCCATCCTCCCGCATTCTCCATCCTCCCACACTCTCTAATGTAATACTCCCACACTCTCCATCCACCCGCACTCTCCATCCTCCCGCACTCTCCATCCTCCCACACTATCTAATGTAATACTCCCGCACTCTCCATCCTCCCGCACTCTCCATCCTCCCGCACTCTCCATCCTCCCGCACTCTCTAATGTAATACTCCCACACTCTCCATCCTCCCGCACTCTCCATCCTCCCACACTCTCTAATGTAATACTCCCACTCTCTCCATCCTCCCGCACTCTCCATCCTCCCACACTCTCTAATGTAATACTCCCACACTCTCCATCCTACCGCACTCTCCATCCTCCCGCACTCTCCATCCTCCCACACTCTCTAATGTAATACTCCCGCACTCTCCATCCTCCCACACTCTCTAATGTAATACTCCCGCACTCTCCATCCTCCCGCATTCTCCATCCTCCCACACTCTCTAATGTAATACTCCCACACTCTCCATCCTCCCGCACTCTCCATCCTCCCACACTCTCTAATGTAATACTCCCACACTCTCCATCCTCCCGCACTCTCCATCCTCCCGCACTCTCCATCCTCCCGCACTCTCCATCCTCCCGCACTCTCTAATGTAATACTCCCACACTCTCCATCCTCCCGCACTCTCCATCCTCCCGCACTCTCCATCCTTCCGCACTCTCCATCCTCCCGCACTCTCCATCCTCCCACACTCTCTAATGTAATACTCCCACACTCTCCATCCTCCCGCACTCTCCATCCTCCCACACTCTCTAATGTAATACTCCCACACTCTCCATCCTCCCGCACTCTCCATCCTCCCGCACTCTCCATCCTCCCGCACTCTCCATCCTCCCACACTCTCTAATGTAATACTCCCACACTCTCCATCCTCCTGCACTCTCCATCCTCCCGCACTCTCCACCCTCCCGCACTCTCCATCCTCCCGCACTCTCCATCCTCCCGCACTCTCCATCCTCCCGCACTCTCCATCCTCCCGCACTCTCCATCCTCCCGCACTCTCTAATGTAATACTCCCACACTCTCCATCCTCCTGCACTCTCCAATGTAATACTCCCGCACTCTCCATCCTCCCGCACTCTCCATCCTCCCACACTCTCTAATGTAATACTCCCGCACTCTCCATCCTCCCACACTCTCCATCCTCCCGCACTCTCCATCCTCCCGCACTCTCCATCCTCCCACACTCTCTAATGTAATACTCCCGCACTCTCCATCCTCCCGCACTCTCCATCCTCCCACACTCTCTAATGTAATACTTCCGCACTCTCCATCCTCCCGCACTCTCCATCCTCCCACACTCTCCATCCTCCCACACTATCTAATGTAATACCCCCACACTCTCTAATGTAATACTCCCGCACTCTCCATCCTCCCACACTCTCCATCCTCCCACACTCTCCATCCTCCCGCACTCTCCATCCTCCCACTCTCTCCATCCTCCCGCACTCTCCACCCTCCCGCACTCTCCATCCTCCCGCACTCTCCATCCTTCCGCACTCTCCATCCTCCCACAATCTCCATCCTCCCACACTCTCGAATGGAATACTTCCGCCCTCTCCATCCTCCCACACTCTTGAATGTAATACTCCCGCACTCTCCATCCTCCCGCACTCTCCATCCTCCCACACACTCTAATGTAATACTCCCACACTCTCCATCCTCCCACACTCTCTAATGTAATACCCCCGCACTCTCCATCCTTCTGCACTCTCCATCCTCCCACACACTCTAATGTAATACTCCCGCACTCTCCATCCTCCCACACTCTCTAATGTAATATTCCCGCACTCTCCATCCTCCCGCACTCTCCGTCCTCCCACACTCTCTAATGTAATACTCCCGCACTCTCCATCCTCCCGCACTCTCCATCCTCCCACACTCTCTAATGTAATACTCCCGCTCTCTCCATCCTCCCGCACTCTCCATCCTCCCACACTCTCTAGTGTAATACTTCCGCACTCTCCATCCTCCCGCACTCTCCATCCTCCCGCACTCTCCATCCTCCCACACTCTCTAATGTAATACTCCCGCACTCTCCATCCTCCCGCACTCTCCATCCTCCCACACTCTCTAATGTAATACTCCCACACTCTCCATCCTCCCACACTCTCCATCCTCCCACACACTCTAATGTAATACTCCCACACTCTCCATCCTCCCACACTCTCCATCCTTCCACACTCACTAATCCACCCACACTCTCTAACCCTTCCGCATTGCTCATCCTCCTCAGCACTCTCAAATCCCCCCACACTCTCCATCCTCTCGCACTCTCTAATCCTCTCGCACTCTCCATCCTCCCACACTCACTAACCCTCCCACACTCTCTAATCCTCCCGCATTATCCATGCTCTTCAGCCCTCTCTAATCCTCTCGCACTCTCCATCCTCCCACACTCTCTAATGCTCCCACACTCTCCATCCTCCTACACTCTCTTATCCTCCCGCACTGCTCAACCTGCTCAGCACTCTCTAAACCTCCCACACTCTCCATCCTCCTGCACAATCTAAACCTCCCATACTCTCCATCCTCCTGCACACTCTAAACCTCCCATACTCTCCATCCTCCTGCACACCCTAAACCTCCCATACTCTCCATCCTCCTGCACACTCCAAACCTCCCATATTCTCCATTCTCCCACGCACTCTAAACCTCCCACACTCTCCATCCTCCTACACTCTCTAATCCTCCCGCATTATCCATGCTCTTCAGCCCTCTCTAATTATCCCATACTCTCCATCCTCCCACACTCTCTATTGCTCCCACACTCTCCATCCTCCTACACTCTCGAGTCTCTAATCCTCCCGCACTGCTCATCCTCCTCAGCACTCTCTAAACCTCCCATATTCTCCATCCTCCTGCACACCCTAAACCTCCCATACTCTCCATCCTCCCACACTCTCTAATCCTCCCGTATTGTCCATCCTTCAGCACATTTTATATCTTCTCACACTCTGTATCCTCTCACACTCTACAATATATTCTGCCACACTCTATTTATTTCCGCACTCTATCCTCACATACACCCTGCCTCTTCCATCGATTTCTCAACATTTCAACCTCCCATGTACTCCAGCCTCCCACTTCCATCCAGTCTTCCGCACTCCATCTTCACAGTTCTTTTCGTCGTCCTCACACTCTTCAGCCCTCCAGCTCACGATGCCGATTCTCGCATCCACCCACTCTCTAGTGTCCCTCCCTTTTTTCCAGCTTCTCTCTCTCCCTTCCATGCATCCTCCGCACACTCCTCATATTCCCCTACTTCTGTAGAAGCGATAGTCTTTCCGCTCTCTTGATTTCATTTCACTGTGTCAGCGACTGCAATTGAGCTTAAAATTTGGCAAACCAAGCACGTGACCAATAACTTCTGTAAAAAGTTAATTTAGTGATTGTAAAACATTAGGTAACCATGCAAGCGCCAGATAATTTTTCAAATTTCCACCTCGTGTACTTACCTCTAACTCTTGGAGGAAGCACCTGACTGACACCACCTCTTCTAGATCCTCAGACCTGTTTACAATGTCGCCATTTTGCATGCCTTGTACATTATCATGAATACGCGTCAGGAAGCAGAACTTGATGCCCTGTGTCATTTTCACCATGTAACTTTTGCCTGGTTCTCCGCAGGGATGCAGGGACGCCGTTTTCAACATGGAAACCGCCACTGCGACGGAAGCCACGTGCCCAGCAATGCGCGACCACCTCGCAGGTTGTGCCTGGCCCACTCGGCACCGGAAGACCGCGTTGCTGGATTCATGGCTATTTGAAGTGAAAAGGAAAAGAGCTAACCAAGAGGAAACTTGAGCAGCACAGTGTTTGCTTGAACCAACCCTGCGCGTGCGTGGTACTTTATCAAGAAGTATCATCGCCACCTACAAAGGTACTCCCAGGTGTGAACTACTTTCCCGTGATTTTTAGTCACGGCTGGCGGATGCTTCTACGGTTATCGGAGCACGGCTTCCTTCAAGTCCTCTTGGAGATTCCATTTTTAAAGCAAGTTTTATGGTGGTATCCATTTTGTTCTAACCGCCCTCCTATCGTTTACTTCTAAAACTCGATTGTCCTTGGTCATCCTTGCAACGGCATGCGCTCTCAGTCTGTCGGTTCCCTCTGCAATCCAAACTGATGGTAGGCTTCAGGTCAAGACCGGCTGTGGACCTATCGCTTGCATTCCAAGGTCCACTGATGAACCTCGATGCCCACATCTCGGCTGCCATGAACCTATCGACCGCCATGCCATGGACGGAAGCAGAGGATGGACGGAATGGAACAATCCTGCCATTCTCCTGCCCTTTGGGCCTGCGTGCCGCAGGTGTTCGTGACGTGTGCGTACTCGAAGCGATCGTCATCGGTATATTAACGGCACTGATTGTTGTTGGGAACCTGACGGTCATTGCAGTGTTCCATTGCATCTCCTTGCTTCACCATCGCAATACGAGCTACTTCGTCCAAACAATGGCTTATGCAGACCTAGCCGTGGGGGCCAGTTGTGTCTTGCCGGCACTTTCCCTTTTCCGTGTTCCTTTAGTCGACCTGCACGAGGCACTCGCTTGCCAAGTCTTCGGCTATGCCATATGTGTTCTCAAGAGCGTCTCCATGGCTTGTCTAGCAGGGATCGGACTCGATCGCTATGTCGCAATCAGGCACCCACTGTCATATAACCAGCTTGTCACGCCGTGCCGCCTGCGTGTCTCGATCATTGCCATCTGGTTGTATTCCTGCGCTGTCTTTGCACCTTGCTTTCTAGGCTGGGGAAAGCCCGGATACCACGGGGACGTGTTCCAGTGGTGCGCTCAGGCATGGCAGACGCATGCCCCCTTCAGCGCTTTCCTTGTGGCCGCGGTATATGCACCTGCGGCTCTTGCGGTCTGCTTCGCCTATTTTCACATTTTCCGGGTTTGCCGGCAACATACTCGTGAGATCAATGAAAGGCGGGCGCGCTTTCCCAGCCAGGACACTGACACTTCGCAGGAGGCAACCACAGCGGCGGCGATGGCGGCAGCTTATGCCATGCCCGTGCCCTCGGCCGAAAGCAGGCATTATGCCCTCGTGCTCTTCCGTATCACCGGTGTTTTTTACCTCCTGTGGTTACCGTACATCACCTACTTTCTTTTGGAGAGTGCGCGTGTGGCTGAAAGTTCACTCATCTCCTTCGTCACCACCTGGCTCGCCACCAGCAACAGTTTCTGCAACTGCCTGGTCTACAGTCTGTCCAGCGGGACGTTCCGTCATGGGTTGCGACGTCTGTCAGAGACCGCGAGTTCTCGCTGCACACGTCATTTCCGTCTACCCGGTGCCGTGGCGACAGGTACGGCTACTGCCGCAAACGCCGCGGTGGCGACCGCTCAACGTCCTATGCGGCCGAAGCCGCTGGGGCACAGGCGTCGATCGTGCTCGGTGTGATGCACTCAAACTTCTACAATGATTGGGAATAAACAATTGTAACGTTTTCTGGAGGTTTGTGTTGGAAGAAGATCACCTTGGGTAGAAGGGGGGGAAAGAAGAGCAACGGAATGGCGCCCGAAGAGGTACGAAAGATTGCAAGAAACCGCATGAGCTTTTCACTCATTGATCTCGGCAGCACAATACGGTTTTCGTGTTTCATATAGAGTTTCCTGTTCACAAGGAAAAGCAAATCTAACTGGTACGCTCTTACCTGCCAATTGCTTTTCCCCCTTTATCAAACCACGAGAACATATTTTTAATAAAATAATTTTCCTTTATTTTTTACTTACGTCTAAGCCCCATGGAGGACATACCATGTTCATCAAGTCACAATTTAAACCGGTGTAAAGATTCAAATGTAAGACATTTTGGATTTGCTTGTTGCCTTTCGCACAGATGCGCTGCAAGGACTTCCGAAACAAAAATGTACTCTTCCCGCAACACCGGGCAGTAGCCGAAGCTCGGAACTCTACCACTCCTGGACCTAAGACTTGGGAATACCCTTTGTGTTAACGTGTATAATTGGTGTGCTTCCCTTCCACGGCAAGGAACTCCTGCTGTGGAGGATCACAGCCTCCGACTCGATGTGCTAATGTAGACCTGTTGCGTTGTCGCGCGTCGTCGCTTTACGCAACTCGGAGTAGGTTTTTCAGTTCAAAAAGCACAGAACACTAAAATAGCAGGTTTCGGAAGCCTCCCTACCTACCTACCTACCCTTCGTTGTCGTGGAATTGACAGTTGCTTCGACCTTGTTTGTCTGTCATGTCTTTTTGGTAGTCAATGTGATCTACTAGCTGACTGGCATCCGAGTCACGATACCTGCTAGCCTTTTTTTAAATTTTATTTTACATGAAAATGTGTTCGGTCGTTGGCGTTTCGATCCAAGTCCAAGTTGGCAATACCTGTTCCCCTCTGTGTGTGGTTTTCAGATCAGTTGAATGCATCACTGAGGTTACTCTGTACGCCTTTGCCACTTGTCCCTGCAGAAAGACTTTAATTATGCTTGGTTTGCTGCCAGGGTTTCGGAGCACGGTAACTTATCATCTCGGCAGCCATGGGTAACGTTGCATTATTGATGTGTCTCTGAACATGCTTGATGGTGCACACGTGACACTCCAACTTCACCAGCAAATAGCCAACGACCACCCACTTTACCCTCCTGCCAACCCGTCTTCTTTTGCTCATTTGCTTAGGTGTGTTTCAACCCTCGCTCTACCTGTGAGGCCCGCTTCCTAAACTCAGTGCGTAACTGTGCCGTGTTTGTATCGTCAATATTTCTACTCGTCTGCCAGCGTCTGTACTTATATTTATCGTTGTGACCCCACTTTTTTTGCACAATCGAGGATACTCAAAAAGTTTTTCCCTTTTCAAAAGTTTGAGCTTTTTTTTTGCAGAGCAATGGTTTCAGAACCATTTTAATGGCATCAGGAAACACACTTACTGATAGGGAATAAGTAAGTGTAACCTATCTGTATATCTATAGATACTACGTAGAGAAGGACTAACATCTGTGCCCAGTTTCCCTGGCGAGCACAGAGCCATTCTTTGGTGGTTGGAGGAGGAGAAACTCTTTTGAATACCTCTTGTACTTACACTTGTATTGTTCACCAAAAGTTTTGACAATTACTGTATATCTATAGTTAATAATTACACTGAAACTCCAGATAATTTATTTTTACTTAATTTGAGGAATTGATACATTTAGATACCTAACCCTAACCCTAACCCTAACCCTAACCCTAATCATGTTTTTAAATACATGTTGAGTTGAAATAACAGGTGGAAAGTTTCATGTACTGACGTTGGCGTGTCGGAGTAGAAAAGCGGAAAACGACATCGGTAGACGTATGCCGCAAAAGGGAAAAGATACAAGTCTCAAAAGATAATTCATAGCATTTTCACTTTACGTCACTTTAGAATGGACCGCTAAGCAGGAAATGCACTTTCCTGGGTAAATTACTTGTCGGTTGCCATGATTGACCAACGAAACAATTCAAATGATCCAATAATTGTATAATTGGAAACAGCCAATCAGAGAGATCCATATAGGCTAGACATAGCGGCATCTTCGGATATTACTGTGGAACTCGGTTTTGTTTTTAGCTTAATCATGCATTTTTTTTTCATATAAAGATGCAAAGCAAAAATAGTCAGAGATAGTAATTCTCAGTTTTTTTTTTTTGTTTTTTTTTAATCGATCATGTCGATGTTCCTACGGCGATGGCCAATAGGGACGTCTACGAGGCGGTTGGGAAGTCTGAGCAAGATGACGATGAATATTTTTTTACAAGTTTCTCTTTCTATCAGATGCACATTCAGGTTGGATTCACGTATGAACTTGGTCTGCTGGTTGCATCATTACTGCCAATGCAAGCCTGTGCCATTGATGCAGTGCCCCTCCCCCATATAAGTAAGAGCAATAATTTAGGAACGTGACCTAACGAAGTCGGAGTGGGTTCACAAATGTCCACAAGCAAATGCGAACAGGAATATTGTCTGCTCGACTTTCCCCCACCGTGAGATGGTACGACACCCTCCCGCACTAGTTTTTGGAATGGGAATCAAACCCAGATTCGATGGCTCAAAGATAGAGGAAGCTACCTCTGACGTATCATGTCAGGCACAATTCCCTTTAAATGAAGTGAAAAGATCCGTCATGGCTATCGGGGGATTTTGGATTACACATGGGGAAAGATCACAAATTCTGACTCCATGTGGTGACAATGTCTTGCAAAATGAAAGCACATGATGAGTATGATTGGAATATTTATAATTGATGACAGTGGTGTCGTTTTTCCCAACTTGGTCAATGCAAGGTTCTCAGGTTTTCAGATAAATTGGTGTTGGAGGTGGTGTTAGCACCTTGATGTTTGACTGGACCCAAGTTGTGTAGTAGGATGGGAATATTAGACAGTGGAGAGAGGGCGAGCTATGAATGTTGCAACCTATTGTCCTTTTAATGCTTGGGACATCTCTGAAATGATCATTTTCAAACTGACTCCAATTGTTGCGCCAATAAAGGGTCTGATACTTCATTAACAAACCCTAACTCTAACAACAACTCGGGACGACGTTCAATGCACATCCTTGCGCATCTCTGTTTGCGCATTTGCTTGCTGGTCATGGAGTATTAGAATAGACGGGATCGGTATCTTGGACTGAGCACAATCGTGATTGGTAGAAAAAGCCAGAAGACATCACGCATTATTTCTTACTATTTACTCGGTAGTATTTTGCCTTCATGAGTAGGAGTTTTGTGCTGGTATGTAGAACAAGGACGACTCTCTTTGTTCGTGGATTCCACTTTGATAGCTGAGTTGTTTGATTCCCGACCTGTTGCCACTGACATCTCGCACCACAATAATGTGACCAATTGTGGTGAATCGGTTTGGTGCAAACCGCTAAAGTGTGGCTGGGTAATAAGTTGATAGAACTGTGTGTGTGTGTGTGTGTGTGTGTGTGTGTGTGTGTGTGTGTGTGTGTGTGTGTGTGTGTGTGTGTGTGTGTGTGTGTGTGTGTGTGTGTGTGTGTGTGTGTGTCTATGAATGAAAGAGAGGGATAGAATTGTGAGGAACATAAATGAAAAAACGAGATGTGTGTGTGTGTGTGTGTCAATAAGATACAAATGCTTGGCACAAGTTGCTTTAATTTCTGTCACTTTATCAATATTCATATATATATATATATATATATATATACACTACATGGCCAAAAGTATGCGGACATCCCTTCTAATTTGTGGGTTCGGCTGTTTCAGCCACACCCATTTCTGACAGGTATATATAATCAAGCACACAGCCATGCAATCTCCATAGAAAAACATTGGCAGTAGAATGGGCCATACTGAAGAGCTCAGTGACTTTCAACGTGGCACCGTCATAGGATGCCACCTTTTCAACAAGTCAGTTTGTCAAATTTCTGCCCTGCTAGAGCTGCCCTGGTCAACTGTAAGTGCTGTTATTGTGAAGTGGAAACGTCTAGGAGCAACAACAGCTCAGCCGCGAAGTGGTAGGCCATACAAGATCACAGAACGGGACTACCGAGTGTTGAAGCGTGTAAAAATCGTTTGTCCTCGGTTGCAACATACTACTGAGTTCCAAACTGCCTCTGGCAGCAACGTCAGCACAACAACTGTTCGCCGGGAGCTTCATGAAATGGGTTTCCATGGCCGAGCAGCTGCACACAAGCCATAGATCATCAGACACAACGCCAGCATTGGCTGGAGTGGTGTAAAGCTCGCCGCCATTGGACTCTGTAGCAGTGGAAACGCGTTATCTGGAGTGATGAATCAGCTTCACCATCTGGCAGTCCAACGGACAAATCTGGGTTTGGTGGATGCCAGGAGAACGCTACCTGCCCAAATGTATAGTGCCAACTGTAAAGTTTGGTGGAGGAGGAATAATGGTCTGGGGCTGTTTTTCATGGTTCGGGCTAGGCCACTTAGTTCCAGTGAAGGGAAATCTTAATGCTACAGCATACAATGACATTCTAGACGATTGTGTGCTTGCAACTTTGTGGCAACAGTTTGGGGAAGGCCCTTTCCTGTTTCAGCATGACAATGGCCCCGTGCACAAAGCGAGGTCCATACAAAAATGGTTTGTTGAGATCGGTGTGTAAGAACTTGACTGGCCTGCACAGAGCCCTGACCTCAACCCCATCGAACACCTTTGGGATGAATTGGAACGCCGACTGCGAGCCAGGCCTAATCACCCAACATCAGTGCCCGACCTCACCAATGCTCTTGCGGCTGAATGAAAGCAAACCCCCGCAGCAATGTTGTAACATCTGGTGGAAAGTCTTCCCAGAAGAGTGGAGGCTGTTATAGCAGCAAAGGGGGGGGGGACCAACTCCATATTGGAGATGCCCATGACCAACCAACAGATGCCCATGATTTTGGAATGAGATGTTCGACGAGCACATACGGGTGTGATGTTCGGGTGTCCACATACTTTTAGCAATGTAGTATATATATATATATATATATATATATATATATATATACATGTATTTGCATATATACAGTATATGCATATATGTATATGTATATACATGCATCATGGAAATCCCTCTTTTGCAAAAAAAAAAAACCAATAATAATCGTAATGGACACGACTTTAATTGATTTGTGGATTGGAAAATCACGATACCTCATGTAGTAAAATGTTCATCTTTGGGTTGAAAAGAAAGTGATTAATGCTACATATTCACCAGCAAGTCATTTGACGACTTCGGTTTTAATGCAACAAAAGGGAGCAGAGCTGAAACTGCGGTTCTGATTTCCACAACCCTCGAAGACTGCCTCCCTCACAGGTGCTGCAAGGCATGTAAGTTCATGCATTTTGAATTCGATATTTCTCCCATCAGCTGCTCAATTAAGATAACATGATCATGTGTGGACACAAACCTGCTTTGGGACATCTCAAACCAATCTGACGTGGCAGCACTAGATGCTTCAAACGAAGCCTTAATTAAGTTATTGAGGAGGTCTCAACATGAAGATTCTTTTGTTTGTCTCGTTATTCCTCGGTATATATATATATATATATATATATATATATCACATCCATGCTTTTCCATGGCATATTCACTACTTGAAACTTTCTGGTCTTGGGAAGGGGATACCAACATATGAAGTACCTGCGTACTGCACACGGAAATATATTTATGCATCTTTCTTGAGGAAAAGCTTCATACAACCTGTTTGTCTTTGCACTTTATGGCACTTGAAAGGAAAATGCTTTGAAGGATTTGTCATTTTATTTTATTTTTATATCCCAAAACAGTGTTAGGTATTACCCAAATGTGAATATATTTGAATTTGCTTATTGTGGAATAAATTGCTCATGGTTGGAGTAATACCAAACAATGTACAACATATGACATTAGAGTTCATGTTTTCTTGACATTGTTCAGTGCAGGCACCAATTATGGACATGTGTGTCAATTACACACAAGTAGGAAGTGAACTGTTTTTCATATTCTGTATTCATCTTACTATAAATCACCAAATGTGTGTCTGTCTGTCTGTTCCCAGGTACCGCAAAAACGGCTGAACCGATCGCAACGAAATTTTGGGTGGGTAATCGTGGGACGCCCTGGAGTAAAATAGGATGTATTGTTTTTCCAATTTCCAATCATTCCAATTTTCCAAACATGATGGAATAATATTTACCGATATGAACAGCGATGTGGCTTTTATTGAAATTCTACAAATACTGTTTAGATTTTGATGATTTGCGTGTAATACGATTTAACGGATGTTTATATAAATCGTTTAAAATAAAATAAAAAGCCTTCAATTTCTGATATTTTACCTTTTCATTTGGGCCTCCCAATTGAAGCCCCGCCCGTAGCGTGAGTACCGTTGCTAGTAATAATAATTAAAAGACTAAGCCGGCCCACCCTTCCCCGCATTGAGCAGAAGGATCTGATTTTTGTTGGCCAAGCAGAGCCTGTTTATGCTTGTTTGCATTGTAAATGTCCTATGGTTCCTGGTACCATCGTTGAGGAAGTTTGTATCGGATCTTCTTGTTCAGGCCGCAATTATTCCCAGGTTATTGTGTGGTTGGCTTGGGGAAGTTTTTGGCCAAACTTTTTACGAAAACCAGCTGGCTAGTCCTGACGCTCGACTAAGTAGTTAGGGCAGGAATTTTGTAATTTGGCCATGGTTCCAGCGACAGCTCACATACTCTTCGCGAAAGACACAGTGGTCTTTAATGTCCACCAACTAATCCCGGTAGATGGAACGCCAAATTTAAAACCAAGGACGATTTTATTGATTAATTTATATTGATTAATTTATATTGATTAATTTATATTGATTAATTTATATTGATTAATTTAAATTTATTAATTTATATTTATTAATTTTAATTTATTAATTTAATTTATGAGCCTGGTGTTGGCTTAGCGGTTAGGGTGCCGGCTTGGGATCCTAGAATCCTGGGTTCTAAATCTCGCTCGATTGCTGAAATTCTGCTGGCCACATTGAGCTACGGTGGACCTCCGTTAAGGCAAAATTTGATGAAATAGCAGAAATTCAAACAAAATTTAGTCTTTCCGACGAAGGTCCTAGTTGTGGGACTTTACCGCTTTTCTGGTGGTTTGCGCGGTTTCTCGACGAGAGCTCCTTGATCCAGGTACCCAAATGTCTTTTGCTTGCGTTCCCTGCTCACCGACATCCACCATTTGAAAGTGCACATTTTTTTACTTATTTATTAATTTTTTTTTTTTTGCTGAATCGAGCTCAATAAATAGGCCTCTCCAGCTTGTTACAGTAGCAGTCAAACATGGGTATTGCAGTATTTATTATGCATATATGCAGGTGCATGTGTCACAATTCTTTGAATCGACACCGCGGCAATCACGCCGGTGGAGATGGGTTCCCTGAAACTCGGTATAACGTTATTTTGTTGTCTCTTAGGGCTAAAAAAAAGAACAAAAAAACATTTAGATTGTGACTTTTTCAATGTACAGAAGTTGTTGAACAGCATGTGTGATTTTTTTAAAAATAAGAAAACAGACATCCATACGTGCAATCAGCAAACTTGACTTTATTCATCGTGGTCGATTTTTATGGCCATTTGGCGTCATCTATTTTCACTTTGAAAACACTCTGTGAGGTTCTAGAATCTAGAGTATAGACACTGAAACAAAGCAGCGGATCCGAGTGTCACTTTGCCCTTCTGTGTCGCACAAGTGCATTTGTACCGAATGAATGTCAATTGTGAAAATAAATCCCATCAACTTGCATACTTCCCACAATGGATACTAAAGATTTTTTTGGTCCTTTTTTTTGTCGTGTGGACTTGATTTTCTTTCCATTGATCGCAGATCATATTGTACCTGGTGCAGATATCATACGTGGGACGTAGACATCAGTGGATTGTAACACGAACTGCAAGGATGTTAGTGTCGTTCCATTCCTTCAAAATGGCAAGCCATCATCATCACCTGACATCCCCTATTACTGATGTTTTTGAATCACCTGGTGTTGGTCTAATGGTTAGGGTGTCGGGGGTTGGGGTCCTAAGGTCCTCAGTTATTTTTTATTTTATTTTTTGTATACAAGATCAAGGCTCGTATAAGAGCTAACATTAATCACAAAAAAACAAACGGCGACATAAAACATAAGATAAAGGGAGCGGAAGACAAGATGGGGAGCGAAGGGGAAGCACACACATTGTACAACATTTGAGAGCAGGGACATCGGGAGATCTGTGGGTGGGAGAGGGCTTGGGGGAGGAGGCACGGGAAGGCGGAGGGGGGGGGGTGTGAGAGGTATAAAACACATGGTTACTGTAAGGACTTCCAGGAAGGAAAGAAGTCGGAATTTCGAAAAAGTGGATCTGGGGTGAATTAACGGGGGGGGGGGGGGGGGGGTAGAAAAGATGAAGGTTTTGGATGGGGGAAGACAAGAGATGGTGGTGAACAGCTGTTTTAAAGACCTGGAGGGAGGGGTGGGATTGAAGAGAGTGGGGGAGTTTGTTCCAGAGGCGGGAGAAAAGAGGAATGAAAGAGTGAAGGTGAGCAGAGAGCCGAGATTTCGGCAGTTTAACCATAAGAGGGTTGCTGGCAGATCTTGTGCGACCTGTAGGAATATTTGGGGGGACAGAGCACAGACAGAGCTGGGGGAGCAAGGCCGGAGAGGAGTCGGTATAAGACAGAAAGACCACCAACCTGCCTGCGGTGAGTGAGTGAAAGGCCCTCGGAGATAGCTTCATCGCGGGAGATTCCAATGATTCTGAAAGCTTTGGTTTCAACAGCGTGAAGACGAGCTAGGTGTGAGGCAGGAGCACCGGCCCAGAGGGGAGAGCAGTATTCCATTGAGCTGCGGATGAAAGCCTTGTATGTGGTGAGGAGCTCAGGTGTGCCAAGGAAGGACTTCGCACGATGGAGGATGCCCAGTCGGCGACTGGCTTTGGAGGCCAGCTTGGAAATGTGGTTTTCCCAGGAAATATCATGGCAGATAGTGAGACAGAACTTCTTGGAGAGGATTGTTGAGAAAGTAGATGGGAGGGTTGTCCAGTCGGTCTTTTCGGAGAGACATTGTGAGAGTGTGAGATTTGTCAGGATTGAAAGACATGTTCCACTTGTTTGACCAGTCTGTGATTTTGTCCAGGTCTGCGGAGTGTGAGGAGGCTGCAGACTGCCGATCTGAGGGATGAGGAATGGTTCTGAGCCATGAGGAGTTCGAATCCCGTTGTAATTAACGCCAGGTGGGGTTGACTCAGCCTGCCATCATTCTGAGGTCGGCAAAATGAGTACCTGATAACTGGTTATAGAGATGTATTGCATCAGCGGCAGAGGTGCCCACAGAAAAATGATGCAACCAGCAGCCAGGTGGCTGCACACGAACCACCCACTGATGTTTTCCAATCACAAAGTAAAGATCTTCTCCAAGCGACCTAAACTTTTCCACCTTTTCTTCGTTTTTGTCAACTTTTGCTACGTGGTCCCAACTTTTGCTACCTGGTCTCAACTTTTGCTACCTGCTCTCTACCTAGTCATTGTGTTGGCAAAAAGGAGACATATTTGGTCCTACCTGAATCTAAGTCTCCTTCAACCAAATCTTCTCCACACCTTTGCATAGCGAACGCATCATGTTCACTTCCATCACGATGCAGAGTAACAGGGATGGAAAGGTGGTGGGTGGTGCAGGAGAGGTGACTCCAAAGAGACAACTCTTCACCAAGGACACGTGGTGGTAGTTACCTTTTCCAGGCAGATTAACGACTGAAGATGTTAATGTCCAGGTGGGATTTTATACGTTGAATGCTGATCTGCTCCAGACAAAGCTGTTCTGTTCTGTGTTGGGTTTAGAGTATAACATTCACTTGAATCCTCTGGTACAAGCGGCTGTTGGGGTCGTTTGGGTTATGGCTGTTAGGGTTAAGGCTGTTAGGGTTAGGGCTGTTAGGGTTAGGGCTGTTAGGGTTAGGGCTGTTAGGGTTGGGGCTGTTAGGGTTAGGTTTGTTAGGGTTAGGGCTGTTCGGGTTAGGGCTGTTCGGGTTAGGGCTGTTCGGGTTAGGGCTGTTCGGGTTAGGGCTGTTAGGGTTAGGGCTGTTAGGGTTAGGGCTGTTAGGGTTGGGGCTGTTAGGGTTAGGTTTGTTAGGGTTAGGGCTGTTCGGGTTAGGGCTGTTAGGGTTGGGGCTGTTAGGGTTAGGGTTTTTAGGGTTAGGGCTGTTAGGGTTAGGGCTGTTAGGGTTAGGGCTGTTAGGGTTAGGGTTTTTAGGGTTAGGGCTGTTAGGGTTAGGGCTGTTAGGGTTAGGGTTTTTAGGGTTATGGTTGTTAGGGTTAGGGCTGTTAGGGTTATGGTTATTAGGGTTAGGATTGTTTAGTTTAGGGCTGTTCGGGTTAGGGTTGTTAGAGTTAGGGTTTTTAGGGTTATGGTTGTTGTTAGGGTTATGGTTGTTGTTAGGGTTAGGGTTGTTTGGGTTAGGGCTGTTTGGGTTAAGGCTGTTTGGGTTAGGGTTGTTTGGGTTAGGGTTGTTTGGGTTAGGGCTGTTTGGGTTAGGGCTGTTAGGCTAAGGGTTTTTAGGGTTATGGTTGTTGTTAGGGTTTTTTCGGTTAGGGTTGTTAGGGTTTTGGTTGTTGTTAGGGTTAGGGTTGTTTGGGTTAGGGTTGTTAGGCTAAGGGTTTTTAGGGTTATGGTTGTTGTTAGGGTTTTTTCGGTTAGGGTTGTTAGGGTTTTTAGGGTTATGGTTGTTGTTAGGGTTTTTTAGGGTTAGGGCTGTTCGGGTTTTTAGGGTTGTGGTTGTTGTTAGGGTTAGGGTTAGGGTTGTTTGGGTTAGGGTAAGAGGAGAAGGAATATCACAGTAGTGGAAGATTACCTGTGTGAAAACGATGATTATTGAAAATTAGTTGGTGTAGACCTCGTCATCTTTCAGAATGTTGGTGCAGGCAGCACAGTGCTCCATCTACCAAGTCTTCAGGCCACATGTTATTCCCTTTTTTTGCACAACCACCAAACGTCCAGTTCCTGCAGGATAACTCCCATCCCTATACCGCCAGGCACGTTAGCGGTCTTGCCCCATGCAAGCAAGGTATGCTCGCCCGTCCCCATACAAGCCTTCTTGCTCCACCACATCAACCGGACCCCTTGGCCAGCTTTAAGTCCTGATCTGAATCCGATAGAGAATGTTTGCAATCCCATTCAGAGAAAGGCATTCTCCAAGCGTGGCGGAGGATCCCTATGAATGTTGTCAACCGCATTATTCATTCCATGCCCAGACGTTGTACTGCAGTTATAGATGCAAATGGTGGTCACACAACGTTCTGAAGGTCCTCTCTTTTTGAAGACTCTACCAGTGCCGGAAGTGACTGCATTCATTGCCTGTGCTGTGTCTCAACATCCACAGCATTGTTGTCTGACATTACATCCGGAAATGTCTTCAGGATTTGCGTTATTTTTGGTGTTCATATAGATAATCACATTTTGTAATCATAAGGGTTGAATGTATTATAGATTTGTTTCTGGTGAACCAAGCATATGTATGTAGAATTGTTTAGGAATGTTCATAGGATGCCCCGTCACACACCAATATCTCTCTGATTATCACGCTTGGCCAGAAACTGTTGCAATGTTTCAGCCACTCTACCAACCTCTACAAGAATGATGCTCAGGAAAGAGCAAGGTTGAACTGACAGTGAGGCAGCAGGGCAACAATGTGGTGGAAAAATGAGAGGAAGAGGAGTAAACACTGGTGGTGGTCAAAAGAGAGAGAAGTGGAGTAAACACTGGTGGTGAAAAAAAAGAGGGGAAGAGGTGTAAACACTCGTGGTGGCAAAAGAGAGGCAGAGGAGTAAATACTGGTGGTGAAAAAAAAGAGGGGAAGAGGAGTAAACACTCGTGGTGGAAAAAGAGAGGAAGAGGAGTAAATACTGGTGGTGAAAAAAAAGAGGGGAAGAGGAGTAAACACTCGCGGTGGCAAAAGAGAGGAAGAGGAGTAAATACTGGTGGTGGAAAAAAGAGAGAGGCAGAGGATACTGGTGGTGGAAAAAAAGAGAGCAAGAGCAGTAAATACTGGTGGTGAAAAAAAAGAGAGGAAGAGGAGTAAACACTCGTGGTGGCAAAAGAGAGAATAAGAGGAGTAATCACTGCTGGTGGAAAAAAGAGAGAGGAACAGGAGTAACCTGGTGGTGGAAAAAAGAGAGAGAAGAGGAGTAAACACTGGTGGTGGAAAAAGAGAGAAGAAGAAGAGTAAACACTGCTGGTGGAAAAAAGAGAGAGGAAGAGGAGTAAACACCGGTGGTGAAAAAAAAGAGAGGAAGAGGAGTAAATACTGGTGGTGAAAAAAAGAGAGGAAGAGGAGTAAACACTCGTGGCGGCAAAAGAGAGAGGAAGAGGAGTAAATACATTATACTGATGGTGGAAAAAAGAGAGAGGCGGAGGAGTAAACACTCGTGGTGGCAAAAGAGAGACGAAGACGAGTAAACACTGAAACCAGCAAGTGTTGCATTAGGAAGAGTTAATGTGGGGGGGGGGGGGGGGGTGGAGGAATGGGGACAGGGAGTAAGAGAGAACATGGGGCAAGATGGAGGATGGCATGAGGTGATGATGCACTCACTGCCTGTTGAAAGTTCTGGAGGGAAGAGTGGATAAAGAACCACATCTGAAACTCTTGGAAGGCAGTTCAATAGACAGAAGTGAAGAACAGAGTTGTTGTTGTTGTTGTTGTATAGCCCCAGACAATTCTGTTGAACAAGCCCGTGCCACGGAGACAGCCGATCAATCTCCCACATCCAGGATGGTGTAGCCCCTCTTCACAGTCAGGTCCACGACGGAGTTAGAAAGAGAGATAAGAGGGAAAGGGCCGGTCCATGGGAACGAATCAGTGGTCTGACCGTGACCACACTGCCCTGACGAATACGGGCAGCAGGGAAGATTTGGCCCCAAACCTACGTCAGGGAGGATATTGTTGCGGATCTCAAACGTCGGCCTCCCCCTTATCAAGGGGGGATTAATCCCCTTGTCCTTTTTACTAGCCGACGCGATCCCGGGGCTATCACGTTCCTTCTGGTCGGTGTTAAATAGGGTTGTTGGTCGAATTAGTCCAATTACCTAAGCACTAACACCGGCCGTGAAGCAAGGAAATAACCCCACCCGAACCATGGCGTTAGTGGACACGCCGAGCGAAGCGGGCCGCGATTCGGGCCGTTAACGGGAACTAAACCCGATTGGAGCGGTTCTTGATCGTGCCACGCTTACCCAATTGAGAAATCACTAAGATGGTCGAATCAAGAGGAAACCAGGAAGAACAGGTCTTTTATTTACATTTTGTACAAATAAGAAGAGGAAAAGAAGAAAGAATGTACAGGGAAGAGGAAGAAGCAGATACACAGGGCAGCCTTATACAGTCTTACTTATTCCCTGGACACCGGCCCGTTCACACTCAGACTCACTCACACGGGGTTTGTAGATGGTCGGGTTGAGGGTCCAAAGCTCGTACCGTGCAGATGGTGATGGCAGGCAACTCTCCGCATGGCGTAGGCACGAGGCGGACAGTTATATATCGGGGAAAGGTCGGTTGGCTGGCGATTATATCGCGTACGCATAGGTGTACCGGTGCCTTTATACGTGCTCCCGGTATTGCTATGTACCATGCGCCGCTCCCCCAATGATGTTACCAATGGTGCCTTCCCACAAAAGTCCTTCCGCACGCTGCAGTCCTCTGCAATGCGTGCCGCGCGCCAGTAGTTTGTAAAGCGCAATCAATCCTTTTTAAGACTTGTCACCGCGTGTGGAACCGCTGTTGTAACTCTGCTCGTAACATCCTCGTAACTCTGCACACGAACCAAGCGCCTCTCCCTTAACTCAACTCTGATCAAGACTCGTAACTCAACTCGTTATCGTAACTCAAGCCCACAAAGATTGCAGTTGCGCCCGTCCTCATAACTCGAGCTCTCTCCTCATAACTGAGGTGGGGGCCTCGCGCGAAGGGTTATATTGCCGCGCCCAGCGAACCCTCTGGAATGTCCAGCCACACCCTGTCAGGCGATGTCGCCTCAGCCCTGATTGGCTGTTGAGGGCTTACCGGCTCCGCCTTTGACGGCTGCTTGACGTGGCCACACCCCCACCCTTGCACTCCGCCCCCTTTTCGGGCCTTACCTCGTGACATTTGGGCTGGTTCAAGCGGAAGCCCAAGGGCAGCGAACGCTGCTGGCAAAGGAGGTGTAACAAACTGTGAGGGGCAATGGAGTGCAGACTGGATAGCGCTTAATGGCGTCGATTGGAGGGAGGCTGCAAAATGGACGAACGGGGCCTACTCTTATTTGTTCTACACAACGCAGATGCAACTATTGGGAATGGCCTTATCCTAAACACTTACTATGAAATAACTAACATCCTAAGGTGACCTACGTGTTGCTTATGGCCTAACTATGGGGTGCAACCTTTAACCTTTAATGATGTTACCTGTGTGGGTTCTCAAAACCGCAACTGCAAAACCGTAACAACAGCCGATCAATTTCCCACATCCAGGATGGTGTAGCCCCTCTTCACAGTCAGGTCCACGACGGAGTTAGAAAGAGAGATAAGAGGGAAAGGGCCGGTCCATGGGAACTAATCAGTGGTCTGACCGTGACCACACTGCCCTGACGAATACGGGCAGCAGGGAAGAATGGGGAAGATTTGGCCCCAAACTTACGTCAGGGAGGATATTGTTGCGGATCTCAAACGTCGGCCTCCCCCTTATCAAGGGGGGATTAATCCCCTTGTCCTTTTTACTAGCCGACGCGATCCCGGGGCTATCACGTTCCTTCTGGTCGGTGTTAAATAGGGTTGTTGGTCGAATTAGTCCAATTACCTAAGTACTAACACCGGCCGTGAAGCAAGGAAATAACCCCACCCGAACCATGGCGTTATTGGACACGCCGAGCGAAGCGGGCCGCGATTCGGGCCGTTAACGGGAACTAAACCCGATTGGAGCGGTTCTTGATCGTGCCACGCTTACCCAATTGAGAAATCACTAAGATGGTCGAATCAAGAGGAACCAGGAAGAACAGGTCTTTTATTTACATTTTGTACAAATAAGAAGAGGAAAAGAAGAAAGAATGTACAGGGAAGAGGAAGAAGCAGATACACAGGGCAGCCTTATACAGTCTTACTTATTCCCTGGACACGGGCCCGTTCACACTCAGACTCACTCACACGGGGTTTGTAGATGGTCGGGTTGAGGGTCCAAAGCTCGTACCGTGCAGATGGTGATGGCAGGCAACTCTCCGCAAGGCGTAGGCACGAGGCGGACAGTTATATATCGGGGAAAGGTCGGTTGGCTGGCGATTATATCGCGTACGCATAGGTGTACCGGTGCCTTTATACGTGCTCCCGGTATTGCTATGTACCATGCGCCGCTCCCCCAATGATGTTACCAATGGTGCCTTCCCACAAAAGTCCTTCCGCACGCTGCAGTCCTCTGCAATGCGTGCCGCGCGCCAGTAGTTTGTAAAGCGCAATCAATCCTTTTTAAGACTTGTCACCGCGTGTCTCTCATCCTCGTAACTCTGCACACGAACCAAGCGCCTCTCCCTTAACTCAACTCTGATCAAGACTCGTAACTCAACTCGTTATCGTAACTCAAGCCCACAAAGATTGCAGTTGCGCCCGTCCTCATAACTCGAGCTCTCTCCTCATAACTGAGGTGGGGGCCTCGCACGAAGGGTTATATTGCCGCGCCCAGCGAACCCTCTGGAATGTCCAGCCACACCCTGTCAGGCGATGTCGCCTCAGCCCTGATTGGCTGTTGAGGGCTTACCGGCTCCGCCTTTGACGGCTGCTTGACGTGGCCACACCCCCACCCTTGCACTCCGGCCCCTTTTCGGGCCTTACCTCGTGACGTTTGGGCTGGTTCAAGCGGAAGCCCAAGGGCAGCGAACGCTGCTGGCAAAGGAGGTGTAACAAACTGCGAGGGGCAATGGGGTGCAGACTGGATAACGCTTAATGGCGTAGATTGGAGGGAGGCTGCAAAAATGGACGAACGGGGCCTACTCTTATTTGTTCTACACAACGCAGATGCAACTATTGGGAATGGCCTTATCCTAAACACTTACTATGAAATAACTAACATCCTAAGGTGACCGACGTGTTGCTTATGGCCTAACTATGGGGTGCAACCTTTAACCTTTAATGATGTTACCTGTGTGGGTTCTCAAAACCGCAACTGCAAAACCGTAACAACAGCCGATCAATTTCCCACATCCAGGATGGTGTAGCCCCTCTTCACAGTCAGGTCCACGACGGAGTTAGAAAGAGAGATAAGAGGGAAAGGGCCGGTCCATGGGAACGAATCAGTGGTCTGACCGTGAACACGCTGCCCTGACGAATCCGGGCAGCAGGGAAGAATGGGGAAGATTTGGCCCTCAACTTACGTCAGGGAGGATATAACCACCGCGAAGAGGTGTCCTTGATAAGAGGAACAGAATTGAGGTGCGTAGTGTGCATTCAGTCCTTATTTGAAGAGTTTAACCAGGATGGGGTTACTGGAAGAATGTGTGCGTGGGATTTTGCTCCGATGAAGGATAAAGCCGGAAACATTAGCACCTTCTGATACCTAACAGGGGATACGTCTAACATATTTTTTATTTAATATCATTCCAAACAGGAAACTTACTGTTTTTAAGGAAGTCATAAAGGACACAAATAACAGGCAAAAATAACTAATGTGACTTGTTAAATAAGGTGGTGTAAAAGATGCCGAATCAATGAAGGTATTATTTTGTTTGTCGATATTAATGAATTCCTGGAAGTGAGAAGTGGAGCCAGTGCAAATTATTGACACAATTGACTGGACGAAGATTTAAATTAACATTCAGCCAAATAATTGTATTCAATACAACTGAGAAAATTGAACGCTTCAAGCTGGTACAACTGACAGCCCAAAATATGAATAACAAGATATTCCACTCACAAGGTTCAGACATACATGGCGGCGGCCATCTTGGATTTTGACGTGGCGACCCAATTTTCAATAGCGTTCTTCCTTATGTGTAGATACACCCACACACCAGATTAGAAGTTGGTAGTTCGTTTATTTTTCAAGATATTTCGCTCGCAAGGTTCAGACATATATGGCGGCGGCCATCTTGGATTTTGACGTGGCAACCCAATTTTCAATAGCGTTCTTCCTTATGCGTAGATACACCCACACACCGGATTAGAAGTTAGTACCCGGCGTTGTGAATGAACGCGTACGTATTATGTTGAAAAGCCAGATGTTGCTCGATCCCTTGAGAATTTCGAAGCTTTGACGCACCAAATAGCTCAATGGAGGCCACCATCTTGCGGATGCGGAGGTATGCATAACAAATTGAAAAATGTTCAATAGGAGTTTGTTTCACCCGTCTTTTTTTGATTCACAATCTTATGCACCTCTAATTTGTAATTAAAATACTTTAAGACCAACCTCGGCCCGCACGGGCCTGGTTATCTTCAACAAAAATCGTCACCAAACACCGGAACCAATGAGATTCGAGCATTTGAAAAAATATTTCAAAAACCAAATCGCTCCATGGAGGCCGCCATCTTGCGGATGCGGAAGTATGCATAAAAAAATTGCGAAAAAGTTCAATAGGAGTTTGTTTCACCAGTCTTTGTTTGATTCACAATCCTATGCACCTCTAATTTGTAATTAAAATACTTTAAGACCAACCTCGTTCCCCGGGCCCTGGTTGTCTTCAACGAAAATCGTCACCAAACACCGGAACCAATGAGATTCGAGCATTTGAAAAAATATTTCAAAAAAGCTTATTACCGCGTTTCGGAGGCTGAAAACGGCGTCAAATATTCTAAAATAGACGAATAATTATTTTTTAGAAATATCGTGGCCGTAGGGGATAGTTTTTCACGGTCAGAAATATCCGAAATTGAGACGGAATTCACCGAATTAATCAAGAAGAAAATTTAATAAATTTTAATCTCATCCAGAATGCAAATGGTGTAATTTTGAACTAGGTACGGTACCTACTACACCTACCTACTACCAACTACCTAACCTACTGATGCCAGAGTGATGGGTAAAATAGTGGCAAGAGGCTTTGGCTTCGCCGGCTTATTGCGGCTTTGCAGTCGGGTACTAGTAGTTCATTTATTTTTCAAGATATTCTGCTCACAAGTTTCAGACATACATGGCGGTGGCCATCTTGGATTTTGACGTGGCGACCCAATTTTCAATAGCGTTCTTCCTTATGCGTAGATACACCCACACACCAGATTAGAAGTTAGTAGTTCATTTATTTTTCAAGATATTCCGCTCACAAGGTTCAGACATTTACTTTTCAAGATATCACGCTCACAAGGTTTCGATATGGTGACAGCCATCTTGGATTTTGACGTGGCGACCTAATTTTCAATAGGGTTCTTCCATATGCCTAGTTGCACCCACACACCAAATTAGAATTTGGTCCTTCGCTTACGCACGCACGAAAGCATGTCCGCACGAATGGACGGACAGACGTACACACGGACGGAGGGGAAAACGATAGTCCCCCTTTCGCTCCGCGGTGCGACGGGGGACAATAAAGGCTCTATTAGCATTGGTCACATTTCACCTGCCAAGCACAGTCTACATACACTAAATTGCCGAATTCGAATTGACAGGTGTTTGAATAAGGAGGTCGACTACAAATAAACGTCATATTACTCAATCTGATCTCAAGTTTATATATAAAAAAACGAATCCTCACAGCTCCACTACAAATGAAACTGACGCTCAAGTTAATAATTCAATATCACCAACGTGATGGAAACAGTACATGATCATTATAGAAAACATTCTGTGCACCACAAGAGCTGATCAGCACAGCCTTGTGAAAAGCTTTATAATACGGCACCTTCACAAAGTATTAACACCCCTGGACTTTTTCACATTTTGTTGTGTTACAGCCTGAATTGAAAATGGATTAAAATGAGATTTTTTTGGTCGCTGATCTACAAAATGCATACTTTTGTTTTTTGGGGATTTTTTTTGCAAAATAATTAAAAATGAAATACAGAAATATATAATTTACATAAGTATTGTCGTGTCTCCGGCGATTAAGATTACCGATGACGGATAACCGAAACAGTTTTTTTTACTCCCGAGGTGTCCGGCCGTAGATGGCGGTTATGTGCGCATGCACGAGATGGAAGGCGGCGAGACGTTTATCTGGTCGAAAAGACATGGGTTTATTCCCGAACCCAACACCATGCAAACAAGACAATGAATTGATAACCAAACGATTTAATAACAAAATTAAGCAAGACGAAATAAATGTTGAGGTAAACTAATTGAAATTCCTACTTTGAGGATCCTCACACGCTGACTCAAAGACAGACACTCAGAGGAGTAGATAATAAAAATAAAATCTTTCCTTTTGTGTATACACTTAGCTCGTCCCAACAAGTTATTTTGCAAAAGTGATGGCGATGGTCCAGTCCGATGCCTCCCGCACCGGAGCTCCGCAAAATGGCACTAGCGCCACGCGTCGAAAACGCATTGGCGTGAGGCAAGTGGTCAACAGCCAAAGACAGCCTCCTTTTTCTCACCCGCGGCCTCCTCCACCACCGAAGAGCACCGCAGCCAAAACCTCCCGCATAATGCTGCCCACGCAGCCAAGAGCTCCTCGCTTTCCAAAAGCGAGCACCAAAACAACAGTCCACCAAGCGCACAATCAGACAAAAAGCCAAGATGGCTTTGCCTTCTTGTTCAAGCCAAGAGAGAGCGAGACTACTTTTGAGAGCCAATCATGAAGCTCCTTCCAAACAACACCTCATGCTCGGCCACGTCCTCTGGGCCAATAATGTCCTTCAGGGGCGTGGCCTGCCGGCTCTTTCTCGACCATCCCCACCCATCGCACCACTCCGGGGGCATGGCCTTTTTCCTATTAGGTCCATTGAGGGCGGGGCTTGCCCCAACCGGCTCTGCTTGGATTCTTGTCAGCGTCGTTGTTGTCATTTAAAGGTGGCTTTCATGGCCAGCCGTGGTAGTGGTAATTTAAAGGCTGTGCAACGTTGGGGAAAATTTACAGAGGGTAATCACGCATTGGGGAAAACTAGCCTTCGACCCTAGCGATAACTAGCACACCACCACCCCCGTGTGGTGAACACATAAACAACCTTAAGCTACAGTTTCCCTACTTACCGTACATCGAGATTTCTCCGACGCATTACACGGTCCAAGCTATTTCCTAGACAGTGCTACCTTTACTCTGGGATCCTTTCACATACCCCCCACAAACGTACCAGTATTCAACACCCTGAGTCAATATTTTGTGGAAGCACCTTTGACAGTGATTACATCTTCGAGTCTTCTTGGGTATGTCTGTATCAGCTTTGCACATCTAGATTTGGGGAGTTTCTCCAATTTTTTCTTGCAGATTTTCTCAAGCTTTGCTGTTCACCAATGCTCCCCATTCAACTTAACAAACTTCAAGTTTTTCCAAAGATTCTAAATGGGATTCAAATTTGGGCTTTGGCTGGGCCACTCAAGGATTTTCACATTCTTGTTCTGAAGCCATTCCAGTGTTGCCTTGGCTGTATGCTTGGGGTCATTGTCCTGTTGGAACATAAATATTCACTGCAATCTTAGGTCTTTTGCACTCTGAAGCAGGTTCTCCTCAAGGATTTGCCTGTATTTGGCTCCATTCATTGTTCCCTCTATCCTTACAAGTCTTCCAGTCCCTGCCACTGAAAAGCATCCCCATAGCATGATGCCGCCACCACCACACTTCACACTAGGGATGGTGTTAGATGGGTGTTGAGCTCTGCTCGGTTTCCCTCAGAAGTAGCGCTTTGGATTCAGGTCAAATAGTCCCATTTTCTTCTTGTCAGACCACAGAATATTTTGCCTCGTGCTCTGAGTAGCTTTCAGTGCCTTTTGCAAACGCCAGGTGTGCTGTCATGTGCCTTTTTCTCAGGAGCGTCTTCTGTCTGGCCACTCTCCCATAAAGCCTAGATTTGTGAAGGGCTGCAAAAACTTGTCCTTCCGGCAAGTTCTCCCATCTCAGCCAAGGAACTCGGTAGTTCTGCCAGTGGTCATTGGGTTCCTGGTCACCACCCTGACCAAGGTCCTTCTTGCCCGGATGCTCAGTTTGTTCAGACGTCCAGCTCTAGGAGGTTCCATATTCTTTCCATTTCCTAATGATGGAGCTCACTGTGCTCATGGGAACTTTTCATCACAAACAGGCGATGTACAAAGAACGACCTTTGAAAAACATTTCTCATACTTTATCTGTGAGCAACAGCGGCTGCACAGGTGAAATGTCAGGTAAAATGTGCACACATTTGCCGTTTCATACCTGGCTGCGTACACATTCTTTGTTTGGCAGAAAACAATTCGCCACAAAACTCCCGACTGATAGCAGATAGGAGTCGAGACAATGTTGTCAATGTGAACCCACTCGGCTCGGCTGTGTACACCGTTTGGAGAATTGATTGTGGGTAATGCACACTGGCATTAATTAGTTAGGTCCAGCGTTCAATAGGCAGGAATTATATTGTTCAGGTTTAATCAACATTTGATTGGGGTTGGAGTGGGATGGAAGTGTGGAGCTGGCTGTCTAATTAAATGGTTAAACACTTGTCTTGCCTGTGGTGGTTTTGATTCCAATGGCTGCTCACCCTCACCAACCCAAACGTGGCAAGTGTTGCAGGTATGCCCAACACCAAACCCCCAACACGAGTCCAGCCCTGGATCAAAACAGGCTGGTTTAAGGCTGCTTTTACGCCTCCGCCGAAGAAGTCACCGGAAGCATTATGTTTTTGGATTGGCCATCCGTCTGTCCGCCCATCCTTTCGTCATAAGTTTTCGTTACCACGATAACTCGAGAACAGCTGAAAGGAATCTGTCAAATTTGGTGCAGGTATGTATAATGAGGAAAAGATGAACCGATTATATTTTGGGGTCAAAATGTCAAAGGTCAGAGTTCATGTTAGATAAAACTGTCACCGTAATAACTTGTGAACTTAAAAATTTCATTAAAAATTCTGTTACCGAGCTAATTTGCGAACACGTTGTAGGATTTTCACCAAACATGGTACAATTATATATTATGATGCAACTATTCACCAAACTGATTCGATTTTGGGATCAAGAGGTCAAAGATCAGAAGTCATGTGAAGTTACAATTATTTTGTTACCGCGATAACTTAAGAATGGCTGAAGGGATCTTAGTCAAACTTGGTAGAAGTATGTACAGTATTATGATGCAAAGATGAGCTTATATGATTTTGGGATCAACAGGTCAAAGGTCAAGTTAAGTAAAAAATATGTTGCCACGCCAACTTTTGAACAAGTGATGGGATTTTGAACAAACTTGGCATAAGTATATATGATGTAAAGATGAACTGATTGGATTATGCCATTAAGAGGTCAAAGATCAAATCAGGTTAAAATGTGATAACTTGAGAACCCTCTCTCCACCCCACCCCCAGGAGTACCTCTAGCTAAGGCTTCCCCTTCGCTCCCACCTTTTGTTCATATGTGTGTTGCACCATCCACCAAACAGTGATGACTCCATTTACATTTCACTGTCTGACAACATGAACCAGCTTCTAGCCGCTCATCGCAACTCTCTCTTCCTCATATGTGGCGACTTCAACTGTCATCATGCCAGCTGGTTGGGTGTGGGTTCATCTCTCATCAGCCATGGCACCTCAGCAAAGGACTTCTGCGACTCATTGGGACTGTCACAATCTGTCAATTTCCCGACCCGGATCTCAGTCAATGGAGTATCATCTCTTCTAGACTTATCACAAACTTCCCCACAAATGTCTGCTGCTCTTCTTCTGTGCCAATCTGTTCTTCTGATCATGTGCTTGTTAAAGTGGACATCTCTCTGGCCATTCTCAGAGAGCCTCCTCAGCGCCAACGAGTCTGGCATTTCACTCAGTCTGACTGGCACGGTCTTCAAGCAGCCATCAATCATCTGGACTGCTCTCTCATCTCTACTGCCTCTGACATCAACTCATCCTGGGAATTCTTCCAAAGCAAACTGCTCTCTCTCATGCACAGATTTATCCCATCTCGTCTTCAGTTGTATTACCCTTCCTCCCATCCATGGTACACTGAATCTTGTGGTGAGGCAGTTGCCCTGAAACAACTTGCAACTTGTTTGGTGGAGGAATAATGGTCTGGGGCTGTTTTTCATGGTTTGGGCAAGGCCCCTTAGTTCCAATGAAAGGACATCTTTACACTACAGCATAAAATGACATTGTAGATGATTGTGTGCTTCCAACTTTGTGGCAACAGTTTGGGGAAGGCCTTTTCCTGTTTGAGCATGACAATGGCCCCGTGCACAAAGTGAGGTCCATACAAAAATGGTTTGTCGAGATCGATGTGGAAGAACTTGACTGGCCTGCACAGAGCCCTGACACAACCCCATCGAACACCTTTGGGATGAATTGGAATGCCGACTGCGAGCCAGGCCTAATCGCGCAACATCAGTGCCTGACCTCACTGACGCTCTTGTGGCTGAATGGAAGCAAATCTCCACAGCAATGTTCCAACATCTCATGGAAAGCCTTCCCAGAAGAGTGGAGGCTGTTATGGCAGAAAAGGGGGGACCAATTCCATATTAATGCCCATGATTTTGGAATGAGATGTTTGATGTTCAGGTATCCACATACTTTTGGTCATGTAGTGTATCTCGTGCCTTCGACACGGTCTGGTACCCCGCTCTGCTCACCAAACTCTCCTCCTATGGTATCTATATAAATCTCTACGCATGGCTTGCAGACCTCCTCTCCGGTTGCAGTTAATGTGTGGCCCTGAATTGAATTCTCTCATCTCCCCTTCCTGTTCAGGCTGGAGTTCCCCATGGCAGTGTTCTGGGCCCTGTGCTTTTTTTGGTATTCATCAATTTATCTTTCCGACTCTCTGGAAAATCCTCTATCTCTTTGCTGATGACTCCACTCTGCCGCTCCATGCCTCATCCCTCAGATCGGCGGTCTCCTCACTCTCTGCAGACCTGGATAAAATCACAAATTGGTCAAACAAGTGGAACATGTCTTTCAATCCTGACAAATCTCACACTCTTACGATGTCTCTCTGAAAAGACCATCTGGAAAACCCTCCCCTTTACTTTCTCAACAATCCTCTCAAAAAAGTTCTGTCACTCAAGCTTTTGGGTCTCACTATGTTTACTCACTATGTCCTCTATGTTTACAGAAAACTAAATAAAGCCTTCAAATAAAATAACACCTTCCCTACAGTCAAACATGGAGGAGGTTCAGTGATGTTTTGGGGTTGCTGTGCTGCCTCTGGCACTGTGTGCATTGAATGTGTGCATGTCATCATGAAATCAGATTACCAAAGCATTTTGGAGCACAATGTTCTACCCAGTCTTGCAGCAGGACAATGACCCCAAACACACTTCAAAAAGCACACAGGAATGGTTCAAGAAAAAAAGCTGGACTGTTCTGAAGTGGCCAGCAATGAGTCCAGACCTAAATCCCATTGAACACCTGAGGGGAGATCTGAAAACAGCAGTTGGAAGAAGGCACCCTTCAAATCTGGGAGACCTGGAGCAGTTTGCACAAGAAGAGTGGGCCAAATTGCCAGTAGTGAGGTGTAGAAAGCTCCTTCATGGCTGGAGGAAGCGCTTGATTGCAGTTATTTTGTCCAAAGTTTGTGCTACCAAATATTAACTCAGGTGTCAATAATTTTGTCAATGCCATTTCTTTTTATTTTCTGATTTAAAAGGATATATTAAGTTCTGAATCAAAAACAAAGGTTCTGTAATATTAACAGTGAAATAAAGAATTGTGGAGACCAAATACTTTTGTAAATTTCAACTTATTTTTCGAGAAAATTGTGAGTTATTTGAAAAAAGTGCAAGGGTGCCAGTATTTTTGACCATTAATGTATCAGGTAAAAATGTGATACTTTAGAACAGCTGAATGGATTTAAATCAAACTTCATACAAGTGTGTATAATGATGTAATAATGTGGGCAGAGGCATAATTGGTCGACGTCGTGATGTGGAAGTGTGTCGTTCTATTTAGTTCACCTGGAACGAAGTTCTGGGGTCCTTATGCACGTATGGCACGTTGTCCGTCAGTCCGTCCGTAAACACTTGAAACTTCTTCTCCGAAACCGCTTATGGGATTGCGCCCAAATTTGGCACAAATGACATTTGTTGTGTTGTGACTAAAGCTTGTTCAAGGCATTAACAAAAAAAAAAATTATTTAAAAAAAAAAAAAAATCAAAAAAAAAAATCGGGGTCTCAGGGAGTTTCCCAGGGTCAAAGTGGATCCAGGTTAGTCCCCCTAAAATAGGAATTTGCTTTTTCCTCTGACAAACACTATTTCAATGAAACTTGACCACAACCTTTATCACCCATGATGTACAAAAGTTTGTTCACAGCACTAAGAAAATCAATGTCTAAGGGGGTCTACGGGGCAGGGGGAGGGTTCAAAGTGGGTCCAGGATTGACCCCCCCAAAATAGGTATTTGCTTTCTTCTCTGAAACTACAAACACAATTTTGATGAAACTTCACCACAACCTTCACCACCTGTAATGTACCAAAGTTTGTTGACGGCATTAAGAAAATCTGCCCCTTTTGGGGGTCTACAGGGGGGTTGCCCCCCAAAATCAGTATTTGCTTTCTTCTCAGAAACTACACATGCAATTTCGATGAGACTTCACCACAACCTTAATCACCCATAATGTACCAATGTTTGTTCAAGGCGTTACAAAAAATTGGGGTCCGAGGAGGTATATGGGATGGGGGGGGGGGGGGAGGGGGGCAGCGTTTCCCCCCAAAAGTTTTATTTTTTCTTTGTTTAAAGTCTTATGATTTTGTTAGTATGATTCTACATGCTGCCCTGTCTTCTAGCAACCATTGAAATTGGTTTAAAATACCCTTATTCGGTGCAAATCTCTCTCTGTGCTCTGTCCCCCAAATATTCCTACAGGTCGCACAAGATCTGCCAGCAACCCTCTGATGGTTAAACTGCCGAAATCTCGGCTCTCTGCTCACCTTCACTCTTTCATTCCTCTTTTCTCCCGCCTCTGGAACAAACTCCCACACTCACTTCAATCACACTCCTCCCTCCAGGTCTTTAAAACAGCTGTTCACCACCATCTCTTATCTTCGCCCATCCAAAACCTTGATCTTTTCTACCCCCACTAATTCACCCCAGATCCACCTTGTTTGAAATTCCAACTTCTTTCCTGGAAGTCCTGGCAGTGTCCATATGTTTTATACCTCTACCACCCCCCCCCCCCTTCCCATGCCTCCCCCCAAAGCCCTCTCCCTCCCACAGTTCTCTCGATGTCTCCATGTCTCTCGGTCCCTGCTCTCAAATGTTGTGTTTGTGTCCTTCCCCCTCTCTCCCCATCTTGTCTACCGCTCCCGATGTTTTGTTTTATGTGTCTGTTTGTCTTTCTGTGTGATTAATGTTCGCTCTTTCACGAGCCTCGATCTTGTATTAAAAAAAAAAAAAAAAAAAAAAAAAAAAATATATATATATATATATATATATATATAGTTTATTCGACCAGGTGAGCACCAGGAGTATTGCCCCTATGTTTTTTTAAGTTATCGGGCACATCGTGGAGGTTGCTTGACCAAATGCTTTTGATTACGCGTTGGCTGGAGACTAGATTTTTTTGATGCTTCAATGAAGATATTAAATCTTTCAGGAGGCAGGAAAACAGCAGGCTGCTTGTTTTGGTGAACAGCAGTTTGAGATGGCAAATACAAAGACACCGTGGCAAGATGGACAACAGATATTTTCCTGCCCCTTCCACTTTATGCTCACCAACTGAGTAACAACATACTTGCAAGTTATCCCATAGAAAGGTGATCATTCATGCTTTATTTGACATCGCACAAAAATGTTAAAAGTCCTTAAGAATCATTGCCGAGCGCTCACGAACAAATCCCGTTACTCCAGTATCATAATCGACATATGTTGTACTGTAATGCACCTTACTCAACCATGTGCATTACACCGCCTTCCACATGCACTCGTATAGTTTCCATTTTGCGCTTTTCTTTTCCATTTTCCAAAATAGAAAAGTTTCCATTTTGCACAGGGATTGATCAAAAGTCAAAAAAGCCACAGAATTCAACACGTTATGAGAATCCAGGAAGCGGAATGATGTTGGATAAACACCGCTATGCGATTCCAGTAGTGACAGCATCGCCGGCACGCAATCAGTGGAAAAACAAAAGTACCTGGGTTGAAATCCAAGATAAGGCTTAAACAGTAAAGGTGGACTTGCAATAATATTTTACTTTTCCGCAGTAGCATTTGACCATTCTTTATATGATGGGGGTGGGGGAAATAAAAAATTTACACATTCAAAACGAAATGCACAAGTTCATCCAAATATAAGCTGAGCGTCTCAAACTGACGGAACGGATTTAATGTTGCCCGTCCTTCCCAAGATCCTCCTGTCCGTCCATAGAGTCTGTGCTCACATTATATAGTTTGAAATTCGACAGTGAAGAGGAAGCGTAGATGAAGGGAGACGAGAAGATGTCAAAAAAGATAATACTATGAACACATGAATCGAAGTTTGCAATTCTTACCAATGAACATTGAGAGGCGATGGAAATTGATTACTGCAATTGGTCGGTTCAGCAATAAAACTGCCACATAAAGCTCAGTATTGGAGGCCCAATTTACAAGCTTCATAATCGTTCGGTTTCTTCAAATGGGCCCGCTTTCCATCGAAAAGGAACATGTTCAGTAAAACTGGAATCATGCATTCTCTGGAAGGGCATGCAATGAGCAACGGAAGATATATTTACTACCAATAAGCAAATGACACGAACAAAAAAAAACAAAACAAAAAAAAAACACCAGCTGTGACCACAACCTTTGACCAGGTTTTAAAATTCGCAATCACCGACCACTCGTCATTCATATTCATAATCCTGAAATCCTGAAAATATATCCTGAAATCCTAAGCTTCGAACCCCGACAACAAAGGCTTGTACACTTTCCATCAGCATCACCTTCTTTATAAACGTTGCACCTTCGTATATGAACCAACTAATCAGACAGGAGGGTTCGAGTCTGTCCTGGGGAAAGAAAGCGGAGTACTTACAGGAAAGCAGAAGTGGCCATGTGCCGATGGGGTAATCACGGGATAATACAGTGAAATGAAGTTGCTACAGTGGATGATTAAGGACTGGTAAGTGGTGAGGATAGGCAAGGCGGGCTGAAGACCGCTTTCCCATCAAGGCTTGTCGAACAGCTGCCGGGAATTTGGGAAACGTGCCGGATCATAATCGGAATCTTCACGCAGTCGCTTCTTGATGTCTGATTTCACCTGCAGAGAGATGGAGAAAAAATTTCCTCAACCGTACACAAAAACAAAGGTCCTTTGAAATGGGCAAATGCACAGATACATTCACGTACAACCAGAAAGCTTTAGATCTGAAATCAATATCAATCTATGTGGATGAAAATGTTTCTTTTATAATCTCAACACTTGCTAAGAGAGTGATATAATGGGAAAGGCTCATATTTTATTCAGGTATTAGTACTCGTTAACGACATATGTACCACTAAATATAAAGTGGAAAAATACACTCCCAAAGACTGAGATTTCAAACCAAACACAAAAATGTTTTTCTTCTTCTTTACATGATCGATGATCATGGAGAAGCGAGATTACCGAGGCTATGAACTGAAAGGAGGATCACATTGCAGGTGGATACAAGTGAGTGAATGAAAAGGAAGAGAGAGCAGAGAAAACACTGCAACCTGCCAGTAATGGGGTCGAGTTGAGGAAGGGGATTAATTATGGGTAGAAAAAACAAAATTTACGAGTCGGGATGCAGGATAAGCTGCAAGAGGGTTGGGTTAACCACCCCTTCACGCTATGAGGCGCACAGGAGGTGCCGAGGCAGTTTCATTGGCTAAGGAGCACAATCCTGGACGGGTTGCCACTGACGCAGGATAAGAGGGTTGGGTGAGGAAAGGTTAATGGGGGTCAGGGGATAATAAAGATTATGGGTAGGGATGGGGGATGACATTAGAAGGTGGAGCAGCAGCACCTGCTTGAAGCCCTGGAGTGAAGCATGGGATAGAACAGTCACCTGCAAGGTGGTTCCACAAAATAGAAAAGCGAAAAGACCACATGGCATGAAAGGAGACCAGCAGACAGATTGTAGCTGCAAATTGTAGTGTTTAACAGGGTTTGAAGAAGCCTTGATTATTGTCACATATTTTTGCACGTCAGTTGGGCAGTTTATGACTACAGTAGGAGGTTAACAGTGATACCCCAAAAGGTAAAATTAAGTAAATAACATGAACCGGATCATTTTATCGGATCAGTCAATACTTTGTTTCTGCCGCCTTTTGTTTCCTCACGTGCAATCACTCTTTTACCCATGCTTTCTGCAAACGACTGAAGCACTCTTACAGGAAAATTGTACCATATATCCTGGAGTACATTCCTCAGTTATGTAAGGTGAGTTGGGTTCCTCTTGTTCTTCTGTTTCCAAGTATTCCAATATGGCCTCGATGGGACTCATGTCCGTACTCTGGGGTTGCCATTCTAACACTTGGAGCATACCAGCTGTCACCTTGTTCTCCAAATACTGTTTTGCTATATTTTAGAAGCGTGTTTTGGATCATTATCTTGTTGAAAAATGAATCCTCTTCCGAGTAAACGATTTCCATCATGAACTGCATTGATTGTGCTGCAGTATCTGCTTGTACTTATTTTGTTACCATCCCAATGATTTCCCCACACCAAATGCTGAGATACAACCCGACGGCCACAGAGCCTCCCCTGTGTTTAACAGTGGGCTGCAAACGGTATGTGTTGTAACGCTTTCCTGGTCTTTGGCGTACAAACTGACGTCTTTTGATCCAAAAAGTTCAAACTTCGATTCATCAACCAGAGTGCCCGATTCCATTGTTTGGGCGCCCAATCTTGGTGTAGCCTTTCAAATTTCAATGTTTTCACCTTATCCTGTGGTCTCGGCAGTGGTTTCTTTGTTGCAACTATGCCATGAAGACCTGTTGCAATCAGGCTTGGGCGCACAGTGCTGGATGAGATGTTAATGTTCAGGCCTGCTCTCATTTCATTTGTCAGCTACCGAGTTGATTTTCTTATATCACACAAGCTGAGCAACTTCAAGTGTTTGTCTTCCCTTGGGGGAGGTTCTTCTGGGTCTTCCTGACCTTTTCCTGTCTTGTACCGAGCCAGTTTATTTTAGGCTTTGCAAAGTACAAGTCACATCACTGGAGAAGATCTTCAGTTTTTCTGCTATTTCCTTCAAAGTGCACCCTTCGTCTGAGTTTGGATCGTCACACGCTGTTTTGTTGAAAGTTGCTTCCTTGGTGCCATTCTGAACCCACTCAGAGACTTTCAAAAGCAAGGGAACCTATTTTCGCATATTCACTAGTTTGTACATTTTATTGTGGTTTCTTGTAATTCACATCAATGTAACTTGTGTTACTTGAATAATTTATTATTTACTGTACAAAACCCACAAACAGTTTCTGCATATTATATTTGTGGTAAGTGGATATTACCAGCACATGATAATATTATATGTATTGCAAAAATAAAATTTGCTATTTCCTAATATATAGATACTTGAAGGTAATGAAACAGAAAACCAAATACCGCATTGGAGTCATCAGAAGCAACCCAAAAAAAAAAGTGAAGAACAAAGATGGAGTCATCAGGAGGAACCTGGATAGGTTTCAGCCACAACTCCTCCACCCTCAAAACCAGCCAAGCACAGCCAAGTGAACCTTACTTACAGAACAAAACAATTCTGCAAGAATTCACTTCTCCGAAGACAAATAGATAAAGAAAGAGAGAAATAAAGAAGAAGCAAGAATTAGAATGAATAAAGAGAAATATGAAAAAGAAGAAAGAAATGTGAAAGGAACAAAGATCCCTAGCTCCTAGCCCCAGCTCCTAGCCCCAGCTGCGAGCCCCAGCTGCGAGCCCCAGCTGCGAGCCCCAGCTGCGAGCCCCAGCTCCTAGCCCTCAAACCCACCCAAACGCAACCAAGTGAGCCTTCCAGAAAAAAAAAAAAATTCTGAAAGAATTCACTTCTCCGAAGAAAGATAGACAAAGAAAGATAGAAAAAAAAGAAGAAGCACTGATATTAACCATGATATTAAATTGACTTTGACAGAAATTTGAATTATTATCTATCTATAATTGCACACTTCTAACTTCCCACAAGTGTTTGATGGGGAATAGCACCGCAAAAGTGAGAATAACCCAAACTTTTGCACAGTATTACACTCTTTCTCACCTTTTCCATTTCTGTTCACCTGCCCATATATATTCAGGTTCTGCACTTCAAATTACTTCAAGCATTATGCGCAGTGTTCCTAAAGACCCTTGGGATACCTGCTGCCGATAGGCTTGTTGAAGCGTAGGGTTGTCTGCATCTGCAGAAAGGCTCTCAAGGCTGGTGAGAGGCTGAACCCCGGCTCCTCGTGCTGCACGGCGGAGAGCATCAGATAGGGACAAGCACCCTGTAACTTCACTTTCCTGCATCGTCTATGAAGTATTTAACAGGAAGAAATGGATGGCGTGAGGAGGGTGGGGGTCGGGGAAGAGACGAGAAAGCTTGGGAAAAAAAATCATATCATCAGGCTAACTCCCCTTTCTCCCCCAACGTTTTCACTGCATTTTACACAATCTCCACGTGACCTTTTGATGGACATGATCATCCATCAGTTCCACCAACAACTTCACACAAATGGACATGGATGAGTTTCCACGAGTCTGAATTTGTGTGCACAACGCAAAAATGCTCACTTGAGCAAGTCATACAACAAATCATTGGCCTGCTTCCGATTACTCGTGTTGACATGATTCGATGCACAAATTATTAAACAACGCAATGGGCCAAGTTTACGCAAGGAAACTTTGTTTTTCACCCTACAACCAGCAGCGTGTGTAGTTTTTAACTGGCCACGTCCATGGATACAGGCCCTTTAAACTTCCACTTGGTCGATTTCAACACGTCAGACTCAGACTCGTGGAAATACACCTGAACCCTTTCAGAAGAGTACCACACCTTGCGTCGCTTGGCTGGCATACCACTGATGTATGCATCACTCAGGGGAGCCTGTGGTTTCAGTCGTCGCTGGCATTGCAGGTCCTGACGGATCACAGGCACCCACTCCTGTTGCACAATTTCAGAGAAAATAGGTTAACCAGACTACCAAAAGACTAGATTAATTAACAAAATACCGTTGCAGTCCTTCAAGGTAAAGATGCAACACAATGTCCCAAAATTTTGCCCTCGGATATTGATAATCAACAGGCTTTCAATCCATTCTTGGAAGAAGGCAACCCCAATATTCTTCCACAACCATGTAGCTTTGACAATTCCCATTCAACGTGCTCCTGCAACTCTCTCAATTTAATTGGGCCATCTTTCAAGAGGTCTTCTTCAATCGTATATCCTTCGCGATATGACCAGCCTAATGCTATTTTAGTTCCTTTACTTTATTCAAAGACGTCACATACTCTTGTCCGTGCTCCAAACGATTATTTTTCTCTTTTGTATTTTCCAGGCTTGCACAAAGCTTCCTTGTCATTTTTTGCATTCTGGGTCCAGGTTTCACATCCGGATGTTAAGACAGGCAGTGAACAATGGTCATCGGTTTTCCTTTCAAGCCAAAAGCAGTGTCCCCTTTGAGAATATAATTAGATTTTTCGAAAGCCCCCAAGCCCATTTTGTTCTTCTGTAATTATTTCAGAGATCTGCTTCTCAGGCGATGATATCGATTGACCCAAATACACAAAACTGTTTCCCTCTTCTGAGGCGATGCCACTCGGGAAGGGTGCATTTGTTAAACATCACATAAAAACATGAGCGAGAGACAGACACACATGCATGACAATGCTAGAAGCAGCAAGATGCAATTGTAAAGAATATTGGTACACCAGCATTGATGTAGTAGTTGTACAATACATTAGGACGACAGGCACTACGTGAGGGACAAACGCAAAGCTCACGTCCAATGAGCTGCTGCAAATTTCACTTCCAGGGCAGTTCGATTTCACAAAGACAAACGTTACCAGGCCGTAACAGGATAACAGCAACAAGACAACATATAAAACTGAACACACAAATGCTGTCATTGAAGGCCTTAAACATTATAAACGCTGTAAAATGACATACAACGATATTCAGAATAAGCTACATTTCAAAGGCCTCAAGCACGGACTGTCAGCCTTTAGGTGTTGATAACGTTTTAAAACACCGAAGTTAAACAAAGTGCGATCGTTAATTTTCAACCAATTGCAGCACTTCGAGGTGACAAGGTACACGTATTTATGTAATTACGTCATAATAGTGCCAATATTGTTATAATGTTATATGTAGCAGCCTCTCCCATTTGCCTCACCCCTAATTCCATTATTTTAATAGCTTTGGGGCAAAAGCAGCAGGATCCTCCAAATCACAAGTACAGCATAATCTGTGAATTTGGCTCAAAAGGTTAAACAACGGGACTCACGGGTGGAACAACTGAGGACCAAGCCTCAGCATCAGGTGCTGCAACAACTCCGTTACCACTTGCTTCTCCGCCCATTGCAACTCCCGGCATTTCAGCAGCTCCCGTTCCTTCCATGTCCGTATCCATTACGCTAGGGGGGTTCGCTCTGCCAGCAACCTCCTCTGCAGTTGTGGCCGGAGGGGGGGACTGCAGATTTCCTTCCCCCTTTGGGTCACAGCATTTGCAAGAAACCAGAAAATGTCATCAGGAATTAAACGAAGGATAGTTGTACACGTGAAAATATAAAATACCAAGTAGAAATAAATATCGTTACAAAAACTACTCTTGCCAACACAAAATATCTATTGGAAATGTCAACTGCAAACTCATTCTATTATTCCTATGAAAGTCATTTTTATCCCCAAAATTTTAGGCGGTAATATTTTGTATTATATTGTAATTATATTGTAATTGGCTGTGTATGTCTGTCTGTCTTCCTCTCTGTCCGTCCATCACGCCATCTCACCCCAAACCGTTGTGCAAAAATTCAAACTTGGTAGTTATGATCACCACATGCAAAAAAGGTGCGAGAACAGTGCCATTTTTGGCCCCGCCCCCTGGGGTGTCGTCAAAGGTCGAATAACAAAAAATGCAATCAAGGGCATTTTAAAAACATTTTCTAAATGAAACTTTGTCCATTCAATCAACATTTGGAGACACTAGATATATAACGATTTTTTTTTAATATTTGATGCCTGGTTCATGACCCAGGGGGAAGGTACTTAGACAGTTTTATTGACAGCGGTTAAAACAAGATTTTTTTTTTAACTCAAAATTTGATATTGGGTCATTCCTGGTGGAACTGTTTGCAATCCTTCAACTTTGCTTCAGGTGGAAAGTGTGGGGATTTGCAATGGCGCGCCATCGATTTCGCTCTAGTTGCAGTGATTTAGATATTTCCCATCTATCCATGAGATATAATAAAACTGTGTTAACGAAAAGGGCACTCGGTAGAGCGGGTAAATGACAACCACAGGGGAGGTTAAATTGGAAATGTTCTCTGAAAAGAGGCCTCGATCCTCCTCCTACATAAACATTCCTCATTAAGATTTATTGGTATCGTATTGAAGTGGTCACAGACCATCAGACATTATCACCCCTCAGCCCAAATTAGGCTAAGGGGTATTGTCATCACGGGCGTCGTCCGGGCGTCCGTCAACTTTTGGTTTCCATCAATTTCAAGGAGAACGGCTCGTCCGATTAAATCCATTTTTGCAGTGTGTTGGGGTTGAGTAGAGGAAGGTTCCTTTCGAAAATGGGCGCGCTGCGATTTTCAATATGGCCGCCATGGCAGCCATCCGGGCGTCCGTCAACTTTTGGTTTCCGTCAATTTCGAGCAGAACGGCTTGTCTGATTAAATCCATGTTTGCAGTGTGTGTTGGGGTTGAGTAGAGGAAGGTGACTTTCGAAAATGGGCGCTGCGATTTTCAACATGGCCGCCACGGCAGCCGCCTTGAAAATGGTTTCCGTCAATTTCAAGCAGAACAGCTCGTCCGATTAAATCCATTGTTGCAGTGTGTGTGGGGTTGAGTAGAGGAAGGTTTATGGGCGCGTTGAGATTTTCAATATGGTCGCCACGGCAGCCATCTTGAAATAGGTTTTCACCATGCATATATCCCGGTGTGTACCCCGGTTTAGAATAGGTACACCGTATCCCTGCGCATCGTAAGAGGCGACCAAGGGTTGGCGTCAGGAAGGGCATCCGGCCATAAAAACATTGCCTCAAACAGGGAACCATGATTGTCATGGGGCCCGCAAGGCTAACCCCCGCTTTAGCGGGGAAAAATGGCCTTAAAACGATCATTCATTCATTAATTCATTCATGCATGCGCTGAGGGGTTATGTCCGCTTTGCGGTGCTATTTATTGTGTTTTGTATTTGTATTCAGCAGAATCCAGTCTACTTCGTGCAATGTAGTCAGCACTTCGGTATTTCCCGTGATGTTCAAAGGAGGGAACAGCAATGCGAAACTCCAACAATCGACCTCCAACAATCGGCGCTATTTCCGTATTTATTGACATAGACCGTTCTCCTGCCTGGCAGACAGCTGATCATGGTAACGTGCTTGAAAGCTTTTGTACCTGGATAACATTGACACAAATCTACACGGTTAGAAACGAATCAACATATTGGAATAGAACCTCAATTCTCTATAATCACCACATGAACGGAAACCTCCGTACGGGTCGTTACAAAAATACGGAGTTCCGTGCTATACGGAAGGAGTTTCACCAATGTTTCTACATGTTTGCATTGTGCTATCTCCTTCCCAGGAGCCAGAATATGAACTACACCTACAATGACAACACCCCCTATACTTTTATATATGTAAGTTTTCTATTTGGAATGATTTTCAATTTTGTTTGACTGCCAGTACGACTCGAGCGATTCTTAAAACTTGAGAACTGATCCGATTCAGAACTGCTGTCTCGAGTCCAAAAGGAATAAATTCTGATTCTTCACCAAAATCTAATTGATTCATCTTTGTCACACACCAAATCTGCTCAAGTAGTTTCGTTTGAATCAGTTTTTTAATGATTTGCGCAACATAATGCTTAATTACGCAACGTAACGCAATGCTCGATTGCCGTGCATACTGACAGACCGTGCATACTGACGGGCTTCATTAAACCTTACCATTATTCGACATATGATTAGATTTTTCAGGGTCTCTCATCGTGAATAACACTCGACCCAAACAAAGCCAATGGAAATCCGACGCAACAAACCTGGGCAGTGTATAATCAATCAGCAGAGGCCGACAAGCCGAATGTGTTTGGCCCAACAAAAAACGAAGATGGCGGCCATATCAATTTATCTCGGTGCTATGGTAGGTGGAGTCAAACGACAGATGTGGGCGTGGTCCGGCAACTGTCCAACCAATGGCTACACGTTTCAAAAATCGAACCCCAACAACCACAACAACAATTAATTATTTACTTTTCAGATTTCACGATTTTCCAAAAAATTTATTTTCAAAAATTTTCAATTTACCATTTCTCCTGATTTTCATGATTTTCTCGATTTGTCATTTTCTCGATTTTCCCAAAATTTCCAAAATGTGACTGACAGTAATGTGAATATGTCTTGAAGACCTGCGACATGCCGCAGGTAAAAATTATCTCATCCTCTCTGCACATGTGATCGGGACAGATTTAGAGCCAAAGTACTGCAAAACTACAGGTTAGCGTTCAAAATATAAATAAATAAAAATAACCACCTTTAGAGGCCATTTTGCCCCGCAAGCAGGGGTTGGCCTTTTTCGGGAACCGTGGTTGTTTTTGTTTTTTGGTCCCCTTTTTGAAGCAATGTTTTACGGCCGGATGCCCTTCCTGCCGCCAACCCTTTTTGTCGCCTTTTACGACAAACAGGGAATTACCAGTGAACTGGTACTCAATTAGCCGACCTCGTAAGTATGACAGGCTGAGTCAACCCCCCTGGCGTTAATTCAGCGATCGAGCGGGATTCGAACCCAGGATCCTAGGATCCTAGGATCCTAAGCCGGCACCCTAGCCGCAAGCCCAACACCAGGGATCAAAATACAACATTCAATTGAAATCAAGTAGTTGCTCGACATAAACTGATGTTTGTAGACAGGCAGACAGACAAAGTGAACCAACTGCTTAACCCCGCTTTTCGCTTCACGTGCGCGGGGTAATAATGTGAAGCACAATGCAATTTGAAAGAATACTTGTCATTCAAATTATTTCTTACATCTGTTACTTCGGTATCCACCTCCTCCAGTTCATTTTCCTTTTGAGAGACAGCTGTTTCTTCACTTCCCTTGAGGGGGAGGAGTGAGGGGCAAGGGAGTCAAACAGGGAAGAAAAACTTGTGTCAAGCACATCTGCAGAGCAACCCTTAAACAGCGACATGGGGTCTATTTCATTCATCTTTTTGATAGATTTTCTTCAAGGAAAAAAAAATAAAGGCTTGCAAACAAATCCTCAGCTAATCGACTATACTAGGCCTCACCTCGGCCTGTGGTGCATGTCGCATGTATACAGCGACATCCTCGCTTGCCGTGGGCATGTTTGCCATTACAGAGCGTATACGCGATTCCATCATGGTCGTTAACCAGGTAACCAGGGCCGGGTTTACCTCAGCAGATAGGTGTCGCTGCTTGGACGTGAAAGAAAGGCCAAGAACGCAGTCTAAGATCATCTCAAGAGACTCAAAATGAACATTGAATAAAATAAAAAAAAACAGACATTAACAAATAATGATAAAAAGATAAATAATACTTTCTAAGATAAACAATACAATGCTCAGCAACTATTGTTGATACTTAGATCCATCCATAGTGAATGGAAAGGCCTATTCTTAGGGCTTTCCATTCCAAATTGGAAGTATTTTTGATACTCTTCTGATCATTATTCCAAATAATTTTGAATTTTGAAGTTTATGCCGGCGTTTTTTTTTTTTTTTTTTTTGTATACAAGATCGAGGCTCGTGAAAGAGCTAACATTAATCACACAAAAAGACAAACCGACACACAAAACAAGGGGAGCGGCAGACAAGATGGGGAGAGAGGGGGAAGGACACAAACACAACATTTGAGAGCAGGGACATCGGGAGGACTTGGGGGGAGGTGGGAGAGGAATAAAACATATGAACACTGCAAGGACTCTGGGGTGAATTACCGGGGGTAGAAAAGATCAAGGTTTTCAATAGGGGAAGATAAGAGATGGTGGTGAACAGCTGTTTTAAAGACCTGGAGGGAGGAGTGGGATTGAAGGGAGTGGGGGAGTTTGTTCCAGAGGCGGGAGAAAAGGGGAATGAAAGTGAAGGTGAGCAGAGAGCCTAGACTTTGGCAGTTTAACCATAAGAGGGTTGCAGGCAGATCTTGTGCGACCTGAAGGAATATTGGGGGGACAGAGCACAGAGAGAGCTGGGGGAGCAAGGCCGGAGAGAAGTCGGTAGAAGACAGAAAGACCACCAACCTGCCTGCGGTGAGTGAGTGAAAGGCCCTCGGAGTTGACTACATCGCAGGAGATTCCAATGATTCTGAAAGCTTTGGCCTCAACAGCGTGAAGCCGAGCAAGGTGAGAGGCAGGAGCACTAGCCCAGAGGGGGGGAACAGTATTCCATTGAGCTGCGGATGAAAGCCTTGTATGTGGTGAGGAGCTCAGGTGTGCCAAGGAAGGACTTCGCACGACGGAGGATGCCCAGTCTGCGACTGGCTTTGGAGGCCAGCTTGGAAATGTGGTTTTCCCAAGAAAGATAATGGCAGATAGTGAGACCCAAAAGCTTGAGCGACAGAACTTCTTGGAGAGGATTGTTGAGAAAGTAGATGGGAGGGTTGTCCAGTCGGTCCTTTCGGAAAGACATTGTAAAAGTGAGATTTGTCAGGATTGAAAGACATGTTCCACTTGTTTGACCAGTCTGTGATTTTGTCCAGGTCTGCAGAGAGTGAGGAGGCTGCAGACTGCCGATCTGAGGGATGAGGAATGGAGCGGCAGATAGTGGAGTCATCAGCAAAGAGATAGAGAGGATTTTCCAGAGAGTCGGAGAGATCATTGATAAAGACCAGAAATAGCACAGGGCCCAGAACACTACCTTGGGGAACTCCAGCCAGAACAGGAAGGGAAGATGAGAGAAATCCATTCAGGGCCACACGTTGCCTACGACCAGGGAGGAAATCCGCAAGCCATGAGTGGAGATTTCCCTGAATACCATAGGAGGTGAGTTTGGTGAGCAGAGCTGGGTGCCAGACCGTATCAAAGGCACGTGATATGTCAAGTGAGACAGCTCTGATTTCCTGTTTGGCATTGAGGACCGCCATCCATTGTTGAGACAGCAGAAGCAACATGTCCAGAGTAGAATGACCTGGTCTGAATCCAAATTGATGATCAGAGATCAAGCCATTGGAGAAGAGGAAGGATTTGATATCTGAAGCAATGAAGCAATTAAATTTATAAGACCTGATTTAAAAAGATACACACTTTTCTATATAATGTCCCATGGTTGACGGTGCATGTCAGAGCAGAAACTCCACCCTGAAGTCCAAAGAAATGTCCATAGAACTCTGAGATATAATTGTGAGGAGGCAGAGATCTGGGGAAGGGTACAAAACTAATTCTAGTGTTGAAAGTTTCCAAGAGCGCAGTGAGCTCCATCATAAGGTAATGGAAAGAATATGGAACTACCCAGACTCTTCCTAGAGATGGCTATCTGACCAAACTGAGCAACCAGGAGAAGAAAGTTTTTGAAGTCGTTTGAAGTTTGAAGTCGTTTTTGAAGAACACGAGGATCAACTTTAATTTGTCATGCATAACGTGGAAATGGTTATATTAAAGCTGCAATTACAAAATTTGGTAAATGGAAACAATCGTCTGTAGTTGATCCTAGCGGTCTTCCGTTTTAATCTTGACCAATTAATTAGCTCCACCACTGAAGGTGGACAGAAGCTATGATACAAACATCTGTACCCGATAATACAAAACCCGATAATGTTTCATCTCAGTCGGTTTGTCTGAGAGCAGGATATCTCAAAAAATTGCGGACAGATTCAGATGAAATTTGTTGGACAGGTTGGGTGGGTGACAAGGACAAGCTGATTTGATTTTGGTGAAGATCCGGATGCAGATCCAGACTATTAGTGGATACAAAACGTAAGCTGTTCAGCCTGATGGAGGTGCGCGCTCTACAGAGTGCCGCTCACGTTTTAAGAGTTATTGCATTTTTCCGAATCCTTTTATTTTCTCTTTCTGAAGCATGAAATGGCTTTCCAGACAAATTTCTTCCTCAGAATAGAAGAGTTTGAAAGTGCATCTTAACATGAAAAAATAAAATGACAGGGTCGCACAAACAATTTTAGTTACCGGCCTTGAAAACGGATTTCTTGCACACATGGTTTGGGCAACAAAACAATCGTGCAAAACTGTAGATATATTGAAACCTGGTTGCTCAAGAGGCGTATTGTTTCTCAAGTGGTTGCACAATAGACTTTTGGTAGTTATCTTCCTTTTAATGTTTTTACAAATTGTACCTCGTCAAACAATAACTTAAAACTTCAAACAGTAGTACACTTTTTATGACTAATATATCTATATTATATATATATATATGGCTAATTCCATACTTGTGTAGTCCAAAAGTGAATTATGAAGTGACTGAAATTTGCATGATTCTCCTAATATCCCATAAAATCTCACATGAGTTTCATATCATTATTCTGGTAGAACAGCAATTGGGTGTTCCAATGTGTAAATGGAAAAGCATTATTAATACTAAGATTTTACCATAATCTTAAAAGAAGCGTTGGTGTCCCCGTATTTTTTTTTCATTTTCTTCGTGACTTACGGTATAAATATATTATTTTGAAATGCAACTTCACTGCTGTTCTTGAATTCATGTATTTTTCATTGCAAATAAAAACATTAATAATTAACAATTTTTGTATAGTTGTATAGTATCATGTGTTTATCATTTTGTGTGCCGTTGGTTTAACAATTATGACAACGTAAATCTTCGTGTCCCCCAGTTTTACATGTGAAACTGTCATTTCTATGAAGTGTAAATTCAAAATAAGTAGCCATGAGGGGGACATGCTAAATATATTCATGAGATTAATCATTCCACAAAATGATGATTAAGCATTTGGATAACATAGTGGCATGTTGAAGAAGAAATTACGAACACTTGTGAAGAGGTTGGAAATCGCATCCCCCGACATTTTTTATGTTGTGAATTTTCCCATATAAAACTATCACATCAGATAAGCTCTGAGTTTCATGAAACTACCCCTTGGAGAATTCCCGTTTGTTGTTGTTTTTGAACGGTGCAGTCGACGGGGCAAAACTGGAAGCGCGCATGGGTAGTGAAATTTTCCTTCGTGTAGTCCCCCTTATATGTAGTGCGAGTGGGAATACCAATGTACGCAGTGGTGGGCACTGTGACTAACCATCGCACGCTACTCAGCCCAGGTTTTGGAAAGCAAAGCAAACCTACGTTCGTGATGACATGGCTGACTGAAATGTGAGTGCAAGTTCTCGGTTTGATTAATTATTTGCCGAATTTTCATTGATATTGATAGATTCTCGACGTGTACACTGCAAACCAGATGGAAGCGAAGATTGTCGTGTCCCGTGTTTACGCTGTGAGTGTCTTGATAATCCAGAGGCCGGCCTTCGTGGCAGAGGTTTAATATGGTTATTATGATAAGTTAATATATAGTTAATATATTAAGCCTGACCCATGACCATTCAAATAATTTTCTCCTCAATAGACAGGGTTGTGTGTGGAATGGTTTTTCAAATTTCTGAAAATATAAGTATTTTACTATTACTAAATCACATGTTTATGCATATTTAAATGATTTGAAATTCTGGACCTAATGTCACATGTTGGACCCCAAAAATATAGAATTAGCCATATATATGGCTAATACACTACCGGTCAAAAGTTTTAGAACACCTCAATTTTTCCAGTTTTATTGGAATTTACGCAGTTTAATGTCCAGTTAATGACCTGAAATGGTACAAAGGTAAGCAATAAACTGCTCGAGGTTAAAAAAAAAAGTTTAGGTTAGCAAAAACGGGAAAATAATGCAAATTGCACAGTTATATTGTAAAAAAAGGCCTTCTTCAGGGAACAAGTAATTGCTGTTCTACATACCCTCTGAAGCATTATTTGCTTTTTGCGACACAATATTACACTGCAGGAAGTAGTATATTGGAAACTGGAGGAAACTGACAGGAAGAGGTCTGGCAGACCCAAAGCCACAACAGAATCAGAAGACAAGTTTCTGAGAGTCAACAACTTGCGTGATAGGCGGCTCACAGGACAACAGCTTCAAGCACAGCTTAACACTGGTCAAAGTAAGCAAGTCTCAGTTTCAACTGTGAAGAGAAGACTTTGAGGTGCAGGTTTGACAGGTCGAGTGGCAGTAAGAAAGCCATTGTTGTTAAGATGGCAAAATAAGAAAAAGAGGCTTGCCTGAGCCATGAAGCACCGCCAATGGACGACTGAAGACTGGAAGAAGGTCTTATGGACCGATTAATCAAAATTTGAAATCTTTGGTTCATCACGCAGGGTTTTTTTGTACGCCGTTGAGTTGGCGAAAGGATGGTTCCTCAGTGTGTGACACCAACTGTCAAACATGGAGGAGGAAGCGTGATGGTCTGGGGCTCATTTGCTGGATCCAGAGTCGGCGACTTGCACAGAGTGACTGGCACCCTGAACCAAAAGGGCTACCACAGCATTTTGCAGCGCTATACAATACCCTCTGATATATGCCTAGTTGGTCAGGGGTTCATCCTACAGCAAGATAATGACCCTAAACACACCTCCAGGCTATGTCAAAACTGCCTTCGAGGAAAATAAGACGTTAGGCTTCAAATCATGGAATGGCCAGCACAATCTCCAGACTTAAACCCCATCGAGCTGGTTTGGGATGAACTGGACAGAAGGGTGAAAGCAAAGCAACCCACAAGTGCAACACATTTGTGGGAACTTCTGCAACAGTGTTGGGAAGAACTTCCCGAACAATATTTGATTTCCATTGTAGAAAGAATGCCACGAGTGTGTTCGACGGTTATATCTGCAAAAGGTAGCTACTTTGCAGAGTCAAAAATTTAAATTAAATTTTGTTAAACAAAATGATTCTGCGATTTCTTTTTTATCTCCAATTGTTTATTTGTTCTATGTTTAATTTCAGAGTACATTGAGACATTAAACTGCATAAATTTCAATACACACACACACACACACACACACACACACACACACACACACACACACACACACACACACTTGGATGTTTTACGTTGACCTCCGACTTATAATTGTCAGAATGTGTTCCTAAACTTTTGTGGTTCGAGAAGGAAGTGAAGCCTTACAATGTGGTCGTTGATGAGTGAAACAACACCCGATACTCCATCACGCAGACACAGGCGGTTGAGGGTCAACCACTCGAGCAGCATACGAGTGCAAAGGTCCAATAGTCGTTGTGAAAAGGCTTGGTCATTCTCTGCAAACAAAAATTCTCTGCCAAATCTGCAACAACTAGGCTCGGGGGTATAAACAAAACCAGGCTCAAAATACACAAAACGAAATCTGCATTTTTGTTTCCCCTTTCATGCTACAATGTATATACTACAAGAGGAGCCATGTGAGCATCTGTGTTGAACCTATTGGTTGGACAGTTCGTTTGACTCAACCCACAATTTATATCGTAGGGCCACCATGTTGGTGCTTGCTGTCACTTTACTCCACGGGTCAAAATCAAAATATTTTTAAAGCAATGAATTTAAAATAATAAAAAAGGACATGCAAGCAAATCCTTCACCGATCTCACATACACTATGCGAAGTTAAAGACGTCTTCGGAGCCGTCACATTCACAATCGCCACGGCCTCCCGACAAGTTTTCCTTTCAGTGTAAAATGCCCAAAGCGACAGTTGAGAGGATTGCGAGTCAATAGGCACCATGGGCCTTGTGATGTTAGGCAGTGGTCTGTTGTCAATACACCACCCAAATAACTATGTAGCATTCTTTCAAGCAGGACTTTTACCACGACATTTACGCAAGCCCTTGCTGTCATTTCCGGCTATTCTATCGAAACTATAAAAAGTGTCGTGCGTGTGGGTATCCATCCACCCATGTGTGTCACACTTTATTTTAAAGGGTTCTTGCTGTTGCAAAGCAGTAAAAATTGTACTGTACATGAGAAAATATTGAGAAGGGGTACTCTGTCACTATAGGGTGGCCGATACAATCACCCTATCACTGTCAAGGGTGACGCAATCACCCCAAGAGTAATGTGCTCGTATTAGTAAAAGTAGAAGCATCCGTCCTTGTGTCACGCTTTCTTCTAAAGGTTGCTGCTGTTGTCGAGTAATAAAAATGGTACCATTAGAAAGCTAATAAAAGATTTAGTGGAACAAAAATTCTGTGCTTTAATTATAAAGGTGCCTGTAATAAAAGCCCTCTTTCTGGGTTTGAAGAAGAAGCGGGATTGGGAGCTTAATGCAGTGGTTCCAACGGTAACATTTATTATTTTACGACAGAAGAGGCGCTTTAGGACACGAAAGGAGCACAGAAAATTATTGGCAGTAATATTTCTTGAAGCAAGAAAAAACTAGATGGTATTCAAAGAATACTTCCTCTGCGCAGTCAACTTCGTGCGAGCCAACTCTTCTGTTGTTGGTTTTTTTTTTTTTTCCCTTTGATTCAATATGGCTGCCAGACCACATGAGCGATTACACCATAAATTTATATTCTCAAATATAATTGTTGTGTAGATCACGCTCAATAAATTTCAAACTGATCAGACCAAGCGTTGTCCCTGTCAAATTATGTCACAATTACGGCACGAATGACGTCATCGTTAACACCTATTCCCCATGCGGAGTTCTTTACAATGAGCCATGCTTCAATTTTTTCCATGGAGGGGTTTTGGAGATAGAGGTGCAACATTTTTCGTTTTCTCCAAAATGACGCCTGCACCACATTACCTATGATGTCATAATTATCATTAAAATATTCTACAGGAGGCGCTCCTATGGTGAAAATATTGTGTCCATCAGACAAACAATTGCAGAGAAAAAAAAAATTCATCCTCATCGGATGAAGCGTTATACTTGTCGAGGTACGACGTCATATTGTAGGAAGCAACGAAGACATTAACATATCTTATTCCCCATAGGGAGTACTTGACGATGAGCCATGTTTCAATTTCTTCCATGGAGTGGTTTCAGAGATAGAGGTGCGAAGTTTTTCCAAGATGGCGCATGTACCACGTGACCTATGACGTCATAATTATCATTAAAAAAAAATCTCAATGAGGAGGTGCTCCTATGGTACAAATTTCCTGTACATCAGACGAGCAGATGCAGAGGAATTTTTTTTTTTTCATACTGATCATTTCAAGCGTTGTACTCGTCGAATGACGTCATTATGAAGGCACCGATGACAATCATCAACATATCTTATTCCCCATGGGGAGTACTTGACAATGAGCCATGTTTCAACTTATTCCATTGAGCAGTTTGGGAGACAGAGGTGGAACTTTTTTTCCAAGATGGAGTCCACACCACATGGGTTGTTGTTACATAATTATGAATGATGTTTTGGTTTATGTCATAAACCAAGTCCACACCACACCAGTATGAATGATGACATCATAATTATGAATAAAAAAAAATTATACAGGCGGAGGTGCTTCTATGGTAAAATTTCATCGTACAGCAATCTGTCGTGATTAAACCATTCCATGAAGCAATGGGTAGGCACACCAATAATATACTAAACTTTAACAATATATCTAAATTATTGCGTTGCAATAGAGGAAAATATTTGTATAAAAACTAAACGTTAATTATCATAGCAGATAACCTATATGTAATCAACATTAAAAACAATCATCATGGTGTCTACCGTCAGAAAGATATCAATGGTAAGATTGGATTCTTGCTCTTTTTTTAGCTCATCTACGATGGAGTCGAGGTGAGCTGTTAAAGCCTTAACGATGTCCTTCAATCCACCCTTCCTTCCTTCTGTCAGTCAGTGGATGGGTCCATTAACATTTTTTCGTTTTTTTTTCTCTACTCCTCCGAAGCGGTTCAACGGAAAATTTTGAAACTCGGCATAATGATTCATGACAATGCACAAAAATTAATTTTTTCCATCCAGGTGGTGAGATACTTGGCTAATTAACTCAAATGGTAATCTATGTTTGTATGTGCATCACTTATCACGAGATTCCAACATTGAAGTTTCCTCATTATTTAATTTCACCTTTTCATTAAACCTAGATTATTATTTAATTTTATCTCTTAATTAAATTTTTAATATCGCATCGGTGAAGGAGGGGGGGGGGGGTGGGGGCACAGTCCTTTTCATCCTTTTTTTATTCCTTTCAACACTTTAGAAACTTTTAGACTCCCTAAGACTCTTTAGAGCCAACCCTAAAACCCTTGAAGACCCTGAAAATACCTCAGAACCTGAGACCCTTTGAGGCCCCACCCCCTCAAGATCCTCTTTATCATCTAATGCAGCCTAACTACGACCACCCTCCATCAGGACGCACGTGCACACACACCCACACACGAACACATACGTTGGGGGAAGTGCCATCACTTCCAGTGACATACCAACAATGTGGCCCTGCCTTTCTCACCGCATTCAGCAGGACATTTCCATGGAAGCCATCCTATGGAGATTGTTCATGCTCTTCATGTTTTAAGGGCTGAGTGTCAAGCAAAGAAGCTCACGTCCCGTTTTTAAAGCTTTCGGTATGACTGGGCTAGTGTTTGAACTGATGACCTCCCAGACTCAGAGCTGACGCTCTAACCATTGCACCAATGATTCTGCTTGCCGTTTAGACACAAATTAGTTAAATGGTTTGTTTTCAAATGCTTCAACTTTGACTTTTGTGGTCATGGTTGCATTAATCCTCAATTACATGCATGCTAGCTAACTGCTGTTGTTGCGCTTTCCTCATTTGTTCGATCCTTTTTAAATTTTCTTTAGCTAATTTTTTTGTTTACTACATCTTTTTCCTGCAAGGGCCCTTGAGACATCTCAAGACATCTCGAGACATCGAGGGCCCTAACCTGTCTCGTGTATACGTCGAACCTTGGATAGCTGTAAATGACAAAGAAAAATCACCTTACCGGTTGCATATGAGACTAGAAAAAAACCAGGTACCCACTGCCCCAAGGCTATAAATTCTCTGCTCACCCGTGCTCTGCAGCACATGGCTGGCAAGTTGGTTGACGTTTTCACGCAGGAATTCGAGATTTGCTCTTTCAATATCCACCCCTTCCCTTACAGCCACTCCTTCCTAAGAAAACAGGAAAACAACAATGGAACTGATTTCAAACAAGCAATTGTGTTTTTACGTATAAACAGAAGTGCAGAAAAAAGTGAAGCTCAGATAAATGTCAGAGTCATACGTACAAAGCTCTCCCTGATGTAACGTGCCATGCCTCCCACTAAACGGTCCGTTGCCTCCTGGACAAGGAAAAAAAAAGGACCATACTGCATTGAACAATAGGTGATAACATAACGGCAAATCCCACCATGTTTTATAGCCAAACACGTAGCAGAACCGAGAGGATAAGTAATCCTCAACATGTGCAAACTACAAAAATTTTAAGATTCATCAAAGCTTCGGGTATGGAAGGGAGTAGGGGGGAGAGGGGGTCTTTGAGATGCGGACTGTCGAATCATGATCCAGCACAATAGAACAAGTTTCCTTGCATTCTTGAAAACATCTCTAAATCAACTGACAGTTTGGCATGCTGCTCCAAAGGAAAAACAGTCATAAACCAAAACTGTCAAGCAGCTTTTAAAAGTCAATAAAAATGCCATTGATACACACAGATATTCTGAGAGTTAGTCATAATGTTAGCATTTACGCAAGATTATTGTCCTTTACTATGTAGGTCACTCATTCACACCACGAGACATCTGTTGGGAAACATTTCACAGATTATACTTTTTCAAAAAGATGCATAAAGATGGAACAACATGGTAGGGAATGGCAAGCTCATATCTTGCAAGTCTTAAATGTGGAAGAGCAAGTTCTGGTACACGAAGCAAAGCAGGGAGGTATGCAAAATAATTATTACAAACTAAACTAGAACGGCACTTGGTAAAGCGCATACCTCCACCAGGCTAAACAGTTTACGTTTTGTATCCCACCGATAGGCCGGATCTGAACTCTGACCTGAAACAAAAATCTAATCGGCTTGTTCTTGTCACCTAACCAACTCGTTCACCTAGTTTAGCCATAACTCGTGTATAACTTCTTTTTTTTTAATATCATGTTATAATATTGCTTTTTGCCTGATCACTCAGCGGTGATGAATCAGTTACGAATTAAATAATTCTCGTATCCGAATCCATAATCAGATCCTCACCAAAATCGAATCGATTAGTCCTTGCCACACACACACGCAACATGTCCACCAGGTTTCGTCCAAATCCGTCCACAACTTTTTGAGATATCGTGCTATGTATCGTTCTTGGCCCTATCTCCCAAAGGTGAAGAATCACTTTAAAAATTCTAGTAGCCAGATCCGAATCCAGATCTTCACCAAAATCTAATCATTTCGTACTTGTCACAGACACTACCTCTCTACCAAATTTCATCCGAAACCGTCCACAACTTTTTGAGACATCTTGTTCACAAACAGACAGGGGTGAAAACATAACCTCCATCCACCTTTGGTGGCGGAGGTAAAAACTTACCAAAATGTTTTGGTCAGTTGGCTCACGACCCTCCAGCAGACGCTCACGAGCAAAAGTAACGAGGTTTTGGCGTAGATGGCAGAGAGGACCAGGGGAGCCATGCAAGAGTACGACAACATCCGCCATGCTCAACCCCTCGCAAACAACTGCGAGCAGCTCACTGAAGAACCCTGCAAAATTCAGAGAAAATAGAAAGACACTGAAGTTGAGAAGCAAGGATGGCAGTGCAAAAATGCACTGTGATGCAATAGGCAGTGCAAAAATGAGAAAGGATATCTTTCCTTTTCAAAATTATGCGTATGAACACAAAATAATTTATCTTAACTGGACGTCCAAAATGGCATGCAAGCAAACATGCAAAACATGCTGTAGTAGCACTCACAATTACCACATAATCAGGTAACTTTCAATGCATTTGAGTAATTTGTGCTAAATATAAAAATCTAACCATATTAGTTTTTGTAAATCTTATAGATGTGCAAAAAATAACCATACACAAGTAACAGAAAGCACAAAGAGAATTAATTATACTAGGGCATTGCCCGTACGTGGGTGCCCGTTCCGTGGCCAAAAAAAAAAAAAAACGCTACCCGTACGCTCTACCCCGCCCGTACGCCCGTAAACAAAAAAAGCAACGCTCTTCGCTTCCGCCCTTCGCTCTGACTGAATTGGGAGAAATAATGCGCATAAGAAATCGAATTACGTACCGTAATGGCGGTCAGCTCGTAACGCGCTCAGCTCCGCTCGTCTCACATCGGCCACGCCTACGCAACAGAGCGTTCTGTGATTGGCTGCCGGAAGATAAGTCGTCACTGTCCGGAAGTTCGCAAATCGCAGTTAGGATGAATCGTTTTAATTTAATCGCAGTTTGAAAAGAGGGGAAAAAAGAAAAGCCTTGCCTTGCTGCAAACAGCTGCTGCAAACAACAACAACATGGAAGGCTGCACTGTCCGGAAGTTGGCATATCGCAGTTACGATTATTTTAGTGTTAATGGCCAATTATTCAATTAGCGCCAACGTATTTTGGCTGTTTGCAATTTAATCGCAAGGAAAAGTAGAAAGAGAAGAGGGAAAAAAAGAAAAGCCTTGCATTAACGCATTAACGCTTGCATTGCATTAACGGTTCGGCACACGTGATAGCTCGCTGCTCTCTGATTGGTTGAAGCGTTTTTTGGACATATCTCGGTAGGTACTTGTCCGATTAATTACAAACCTTGAAAAGGCACATCCTCGGGTCCCCAGCAATATACCTGGCAAGTTTCAAGTATATCGGACCCGTGGTTGTCGAGAAACAGCGGTCACAGACACACAGACACACAGACACACAGACACACAGACAGACACACAGAGATTGCTGGAATTATAGATAGATTTAAGCAAGTAACTCTTTACCAGCCCCAGCTTCGACGATGCTAGCGCCACTGAGTCTTTGGATGAAACTGGCAATGTTCTCCTGCGCCATTCGTCCACCAGGTCCCCCAGGAACCTGGCGCGGCTCGGTCGTTCTCTCACCCGATCCTGCACCTGCCCTAGTCCCTGCACCACTGCCGGCACCAGTGCCACCCAGACTAGACAACACAGTACTAAGAACAGCTTGCACCACCATGCTCATGAACTCTGGAGATAGGATTTCTTCAAAGGCCTGGCCCGTCTGTACCACACCAGGGAGTCGAACATTCCCAGTAGCAGACGCCGGACCCCTTCCAGTGCCAGCATTCCCAGTATCTTGTGGTGTAGCACTCTCTGTCGTTGCTCGATTCTCAGCAAGTGGGGTGCCTTGTCTGCCTGCCGAGGCAGTGCCCATCACACCGGTATCCTGAGGGGACAAAATTAAAAGTTTGTAGTGTAGTCTATTTGCAGTCTCAGCAAAGCAGATCGATAAATAAGAAATACAAATAAGAAATACACACACAGATCAGATCTCCTATCGCTTACCACTATAAGCTCAGCATAGTTCCGTAAGAAATCTCCAACCGCAGCCGCCCCTCCCTCAACGCCACCAACATCATCCCTGGGCCCTGTTACGACTCCACCAATGGCCCGAGCTGCCACTCCTAGACCCCAAGCAGCCCCTTGCATCACAAGCTGCATGAGCAGTGTCTGATCGATTTGCCTAGCCTGGCTAGGAGGGGTTTGAGATGTCTGAGAAGAGGGACCCTGCCTCGTGGCAGTCTGTTGTCCGTTGTTTGATGCTGTAGTTTGTGCTGGTACGGAGCTAGAGCCAGGAGCCGGCTGCGCATTGGGGGTGGAGGTCTGGCTCGGTGCCGAGGCATTATTGGGAGTCTGCTGGGCTGTAGGAGCTGGGATGCAAAGCAAATAGGCTTAGGCGTTCAAAAATTCACACATTCATAGACCATCACGAAAAGTCTTCAACAAATTTTGATAAACCAGCAAATAAATATTGAAAACATAGAAAATGAATTAGGTTTTTAAAGTGTTTTTCTTTTTTAATCAATTGTCTTTCCAACAATCTAATAATATTTGTTTCAAAAGGGTCTACTGCAGAAGTAAACAATAAAATAAAAGATCAAAACACAAGTACAACTCATCAAAAAACCTGTAATTAAAATAAATAAATCCATAGTAACAATACTAGTGATAAATGGAGTGCCATTGCAAATCAGGGGCAATAGCCCACAGGGGAGAGCTACAGACAAGGGCCCAGGTAGAATGATCGTTTTAAGGCCATTTCCCCTGCTAGAGCAGGGGTTAGCCTTGCGGGCCCCATGACAATCATGCTTCCCTGTTTGAGGCAATGTTTTTATGACCGGATGGCCCTTCCTGACGCCAACCCTTAGTCGCCTCTTACGATGCGCAGGGATACGGTGTACCTATTCTAAACTGGGGTCCACACCAGGTAGGCTGTAATAAATTCAGATTTGATAAGGATGGACTTTGCACGATAGAGGATTACCATTACGAGCAACGGTACCCGCCCTAGGGGCGGGGCTTCAATTGGGAAGCCCAAAAGAAAAGGCAAAATATCAGAAATTGAAGGCTTTTTTTTATTTTAACGATTCATATAAACATCCGTTGAATCATATCACACGCAAATCATCAAAATCTAAACAGTACATGGCGCCCATTTTGAAAAAAGATTGAATTCTGCAAAACGGAAGCTGCACGTCTTTCCCAGTCGCACGTTTATGTGTGAAGAGTGCGCGCCGAATCTGTAACACGGAAGCGGCTGCTGCACCTGTTTCTCAGTCGCTTTGCACACGCTGCCATGTTACTTTGGAGCCGCTCGTTTATATAGGAAGAGTTCGTCAGGAGTCGATCTACTCTCTCCTGGTACGTAGAATAAACAGTATTTGTAGAATTTCAACAAAAGCGACATCACTGTTCATATCGGTAAATATTATTCCATCGTGTTTGGAAAAAGTGGAAAAACAATATAGCCTATTATACTCCCAGGGGTCCCAGGAATACCCACCCAAAATATCGTTGCGATCAGTTGAGCCGTTTTTGCGGTACCTTCGAACGGACGGACGGACATTTGGTGAATTATCGTAAGAAGTAGTTGGCTTTAAAACATGTTCTGCTTGGGAGAAATGGTAGCTGATGGTGAGGGCCAAAAGTTTGATACAACTTCGTCAATGGCCAATTATGGAAATAGATACGCGACTTAATCTGATAACCTCTCTGGAGAGACAGCTTGAGAATGTGAGATTTGTCTGGATTGAAAGACATGTTCTAAGTGCTAAACCAAATATATTAATCTTTCCAGGTCAGCAGAGGGGGAAACTACTGCTACCGAACCGTCAGTGGGATGTGTAATTGTACGGCATAATTGTTTGTTCACGAATCATCTGCGTAGAGGTAAACAGGGGTGCTCTAAGCATCGGAGGGGTCATTAATGTATGTGAGGAACAGGACTAGGCCCCAATATGCTGCCTTGGTCCATGCCAGCTTCTAATGGGAAAGGAAATGAGAATTACATTGAGAGTTGCATGCTGACTACACAAATGGAAGAAAGTATGGCAAGAAAGTCAGTGTGGCAGATTGTGTGGATTACAATGGATATGTCCAGACACAGCCTGAACATTTG